>NC_080541.1:153701501-154001501 GCF_028640845.1 Ahaetulla prasina
GCCTTCCCTACCTCCCTGAAGGCCAGAAACTGCCCGTTTCCTGACTTCTGGTGGGACTGGAATGCCTGTTTTTCACTCTCCCCAGGCTCCAGAGATTTTCTAGAAGCCTGGGGAGGGTGAAAACAACCTTCCCCAACCCCCCAGAAGCCCTCAGGAGGCTGGAAACAGCTCATTTCCTGACTTCCGGTAGGCCCGGAAGGCCTGAAAATCAACTGGCTGGGGCATGCATGCGCATTGAAGTTGGGCTAGGGCAACGCTCGCATGACCACAGATCTGGCTCCACATGCCACCTATGGCAGGAATGCCAAAGGTTCGCCATCACGGGTTTAGGAGATATGATGATTAGGACAAAGAGAAATGTACCTCAGTAGAATGTGTGTGTGAGTGTCCGCGTATGTGTGTGTTGACTCCTGAAGACTGCCTGGACATGTCCTTGAAGATTTTTTGGCGAAGAGTTTTGGAAGTGGTTTGACATTGCCTCCTTCGTATATCAGAGAGAGGGACTGGATGAAGGTCACTCAGCTAGCCTAAAATGGGTCTAGAATTCATGGACTCACAGTTTCTAGTTTGACCTTGACCATTTCACTAAACTGGTGCTCACCTTCATCACTGGAAGCCTTCAGTATCAAAAGACTATGGTATCATGGTCTGGAAAGAGGTCCTAAAACAGCATCTGAAGTGACTAAAAAGGCCAATTTGATAGTTGCAATCCCATCCATACTGAGGGAAGATACCTGCCCAGCTCCCAGATTTTGCTTGTTCCAGGACTGACTCTTTCCTTCAGCCTGCCGAACTAGTGTCTCTTTGAACTGGAGAAGGCCATGCTGCATCTTTAGCCTTTAAGCTAAATGATCAGAAGTCAAAGTTTCCCAGTCATTAATGTCCATTCACAAGGCCTTTAGATCCCTCTTGCAGATATCCTTATATTGCAGCTGTGGTCTCCCTCTAAGACGCTTTACCTGCACTAATTCTCCATACAGGAGATCTTTTGGAATCTGACCATCAGCCATTCTCACAACATGCCCAAGCCAGCGTAGACATCACTGTTTTAATAGTGTGTACATGCTAGAAATTCCAGCATGTTCTAAGATTGCGCTATTTGGAACTTTGTCATGCCAGGTAATGCCAAGGATACGTCAGAGACAGTGCATATGAAAGTTGTTCAACTTTCTCTCCTGCTGTGCATAAAGGGTTCAAGACTCACTGCAGTACAAGAGTGTGCTCAGGACATAGGCTCTATAGACCTGGATCTTTGTATGTTCCGTCAGTTTCTTATTTTGTCTTTGTAAGTCTGGAAAATGTGGTGGCCATTTTACCAATACGTTTATTCCACTCAGTATCTAAAGAGAGAGTATCAGATATAGTTGAACCGAGATACACAAAATCATGGACGACCTCCAATTCTTGTGCAGAGATTGTAATACAGGGAGATAAATCCACGTCCTGACCCATGACTTGTCTGATTGTTAGCCAAAAGTCCTGGCAGGCCTTGCTAAACCAATCCATAAGTTGTTGAAGCTCTTCAGCAGTGTGAGCAGTAATGGCAGCATAGTCAGCGAAGAGGAAATCTCATAAGCATTTCAGCTGGACTTTAGACTTTGCTCTCAATCTAGAGAGATTAAAGAGTTTTCTGTCTGATCTAGTCCGGAGATAAATACGCTCTGTTGCAGTTCCGAAAGCATGTTTCAACATGACAGCAAAAAAGATCCTGAATAAGGTTGGCACAAGGACACAGCCCTGCTTCACTCCACTTCAAATGTCAAAGGAATCTGATGTTAAGCTGTCAAAAACTACAGTGCCTTTCATTGCCTTGTGAAAAGACCTGATGATGTTAAGGAGCTGAGGTGGACATCCAGTCTAATGTGCTCAGCTTAGTAATTAGCATATACAGGTAGTCCTCGATTTACGACCACAATCGAGCCAACAACATTTCTGTTGTTAAGTGAAACATTTTTAAGTGAGTCTTGACCCATGTTATGACCTTTCTTACCACAGTCATTAAGTGAATCATTGCAGTTGAGAAGTTAGTAACCTGGTTGTTAAAGTGAATCTAGCTTCCCCATTGACTTTGTTTGTCAGAAGGCTTCAAAAGGTGAACATGTGACCTAGGGTCACAGCAACTCTCATAAGTATGAACCAGTTGCCAAACATCTGAATTTTGATCACATGATCCTGGGGATGTTTCAAAGGTCATAACTGTGAAAAATGATCACAGTTTTGTGAATTTTGATCACATGATCCTGGGGATGTTTCAAAGGTCATAACTGTGGAAAATGGTCATAAGTCAGTTTTTTCAGTGCTGCTGTAACTTTCAATGAACTGTTGTAGGTCAAGGACTATCTGTACAAATTTTCATCTGAAAAACAGTAATGTCTGAAACACAGGACAACTACCAGTTTTTCCCAATCTGCTAGCTTTCAGATAATGTTGCATGTGTTGGAATGGAATGACTAAATTATAATCTCACACATCTATAGTGCAGCTAAGTAGCAGACACCGCAGGAATTCAAGAAATGCTACTTTATTGCTCTGTAGTAAGAGAATTTTGAAATCCAGCCCCAAATCCTCATTGTCCTTTTTAAAGACAACACAATCAAGATGGGATAGTTCTCTTTCTCACACTTTCTGCTTCCTCAAGATTCAGTAACTGTTTTTCCTCTCCCACCACTTTCTCAAGGCTCGAACTAACTTCCTGAATAATGACAGAGGAATAAAATCTATCTTCTTTCTTGCCTAATATTAACCATTTCCGTGGTAAGCCTCTTTACAAGCTTTTCTGTAAAAACTAAAATAAGAACAACAATTCCAAATACTACAGTCCAAATTTCCTTCTAGGAAATATAAGAAATATATAAGCCTTAATAGAAAGCTTTGGGTGCTTTGTCTGAATTTTTATTGTTATTTGTTGTGGAAATCAGAACTATTACAGTATTTTCAACTGAGGTTGCCAGGACTATAGAATTCAAAACCAGACGAAGTACCAGCAAATCCATGGCAACATGCTTTATTATTAAGGGACACCATAATCACTGAATCGTGAAACACTTCTTCTACGAAAGTAGTTCAGCTGTATCTCTAAACCATGGGAATGAATGAACGCCAAGAAAATATGCATTAATAATTAAAAACAGAAGGAATATTCTTGAGTTTGGTGGCTGAGAAGGATAGATTTATAGTGCAGAGAAAAACATTAAATATTGCTGTCATCTAGATTTCTACAGTCTCTTCTCAGCAATGCAAGAGAGGTGGTGGGAATGCAGTTTACATGCCTGTGTACTTAGGCAGCAGTATTAGAGTAAAACAAAAAACAAAAAACCAGATGGAACACAGAGAGATTTTTTTTTAAGAGATTATCCTTCAATTTAGATTATTCTATATTTTGCTGCTGCTAAAAATAATAGTTAGGTTAAGCCTTGGTGAATTCCCAACAGAGGTAGCACATTCCTCACCATCACTCTCTTATTTTTTTCATTTTTAAGAAAGGCAGTGTGAACCAGAGAGAAACAGGCTGTGCAAAATGATGAGAAGTGGAGATCTTGCTATGAAATCCAACACGTCATCATTATGCAAAAACATATCAATCTGTAACAATAAAGGTGAACAACCTTCCTTATTTTTCTTTAGGAACCGGGTAAAGCAAGTTTTTGGAAGCTGTGATATCTCAGGTAAAATTGTAGATGTGTTTTCTTTTACCTCTCAATTGAGAACTGGAAGGTTCAAAAGGGATTATTGGAGATACGATAAGAGGAAAGTTATAGTCTGGATGAAAGGTGTAAAAGAACCCGAGCAAATGAAGAAGAATCAAACTGTTGCAAAAGCCACACAATCCTATGGAAGGAGATTCAGAGCAACTCCATCTTAATTATCTTAGAGTCAAGCTTCATAATTATGCTAAATTGAGTTGGGAACAGCTTTAACAACATTTCAAGCTGCTGCTGTGTTATTCTATTAATAATACGATCTTCCTAATAATCTAAGAATTAAATATATTTCTATTCAGAAGGCAGTTCCTAATAAAGGGGTGTTTTATTTCCCCATACAATTTGGGAAAGCCGAAGTCTAGGACTTATTCCTGCTTTCTGCATCATTGCAACGCCTAGATTTAGGCCTGTATGAAACTGCCCTAAATCGTGTTCTTAAAGTTCATTAAAATTTCTTTTTTGGGGGGGGTGCTGAGACTGCTTCTTTGAACACATCAATGAGAAATATATATTTTGTTGCACACTTCCAACAAATAATTCCCTCTTCCCAATCAAACGTGGAAACTTAAACCTGTGGTACTTTCAGAGGCGGGGTTTCAGCAGGTTCTGACCAGTTCTCCAGAATTTATAAATTTTCCGGTAGCGGAAATTTTGAGTAGTTTGGAGAACCAGTAGTAAAAGTTCTGATTGGCCCCTCCCCCTTCTATTCTCTGCCTCCCAAGTCCCAGCTGATTGGGAGGGAATGGAGATTTTACAGTATCTTTGCTCTGCCATGCCCACCAAGCCATGTTATGCCCACCAAGCCACTCATACAGAACCGGTAGTAAAAGATATTGAAACCCACCACTGGGTACTTTGTATTTGCAATACCTAACAATGTCAGAAAAGACTTCTCCTTCTGAATATGTGCAGAAGCTACTTAGTGCTTTCACTGACCATGCAAAGAAGCCCCTTTTTGCTTACTGAATGTGAAGAAGCCCAGTTGAAGTAACATCAAAGAAACATGGTTTTAGAAGAACAAAGTACTTCCCAAAAAGTGATTTAACACTATCAAAAGAGTGTTTACTCAAATTATGGTCAAAATGAAGACTCTCCTTTCCAGTTGTGCACCATCCCATTTCAGTTGTGAGTAGAGAACAATCAAAATATATTGTTGTCATTAATGCTGAGATGACAAACCATCCATTCAGATTTCTTGTACTGCAATTAATTAATGAATCTGTCCTTAAGAAAAGATCTTGAAGTACGGTACATAACCAGTTTCAGCAGTACTATGGAGATAACACACTTCAAGAAGGGATTTAAAGCAGAAGTGCTATGATAATTAGAATGTGCTGTAAAACAACTCAAACATGTGTAATGATTTAAAAATGCTGCTTGGCATCTAGTTAGAAGATGAATGTACAGCTCATTCTTTAAAGGAATGAGAAGAAAAAAGAAAATCCTAGAATTTCTGATGGTCAGAAGACAGCTGCATGCAATAAATAAACAAAAATTGTGAAAGGCAATTAGTTCTGGCTTGTCTAAAACAAGTTGGAACATATCTTCTTCATTTCAGTAAGCTATATTAAACTCAATAATGGGTTTATGTATCTCCTGTACATATCTACCTATAATGCAGATATTTAAAATAATGGGTTTATGTATCTCCTGTACATATCTACCTATAATGCAGATATTTAAAATCATAGCAATATGTGCTTTTCATATATATATATATATATATAACCAAAGACACACACACACACACACACACACACACACACACACATATATATATATATATATATATATGAATGAATGAATGAATGATTAGGATAATTTGCATAGTGTAATTCATTTGCACATCAGTGAAAAATATATTTCCATTGCACACTCGCAACAGATAATTCCTTCTTCTCAATCAAAGTTGGAAACTTAAACCTGTGGTACTTTGTATTTGCAATACATATTTGTTACAGTGTCATCTATAAATTTAATCACTCCCGGATGATTATCTTTGGGACTGTCTGCACCTGGTAGGATGTGTTATCCTACTTCAATTCATGAAACTATTATGTAATTCACCCTCTCCTTCATCACACCATCTTTAGAGAATAATCTCTGGATTTATTCATTAAATTTTATTTTTCATTAATAGTTTTGTGACTTTATGCTTGTTTTATTTATGTAAGTCGCCCAAAGTCTTATGATAGGGAACAGAATTAAATTATACAATAAATTAAAAACACTTTCAGCTATGAAACTAAAACTGCTCTGTGGAAAAACTAAGAAACCAAAATATTTTCTAGAAAATCTTCTATTTGGGACAAAAAAAAAATCTATTTCATTTCAATGCAAACAGGAATGTCCTTGTAAGCATAAACACAACTTCTGATTCATCTGCACTTTATTTTTTAATAAGAGTCTATATCAAATTTGAGAAAAGGGAAGCTGGTTGAGAAAAAAATAATGATGAAAACACTCAACATATAAACCAATTTCCAGAGCAAACATTGCTAGTCTTACACATTTTTCTTGTAAAATAGGGGAAACTTGTATGTACTATATTTATCCAATAAATAAACCAATTATCTATGCTTGTATCAGAAATCCATACTTCGTTTTGCTGAAAATCTTTATAAAATATATGGTGTGCTTAATATAAACTTTTCTGCCTGGCCCATTTTTATTTCATAACATAAAAATTTCCACTAAGGAAGGCAAAGCAGATAAAATAAACATCCCCCCCAGACCTTAAATCAGCTTTACAAACAGTTGATATTGTTTGCAGAGATTTAGCAAGAAGCATGCTTTATTCGATTCATTATCTCTAACATTCGTTTAATTGTATTTCTGCAGTGAAGTTATACCAGAGTTAACAATGTTCTACAGTAATCAAGGTATAAAAATAACAGTATATGCCCTTGACTATTTAAACTGCAAATTGCTACCATGGGATCTGCAGGGGGGGAAGGACTTTCATTTTTTAATTTATCCCCAAACAAACAAATAAAGGAGACTGTGACATTTTAATTTACATTAATATTGTCTTGGTAAAAGCATTCATATGCATATATTTATGTCCTGTACATGATTCCAAAAAATCGTAAGTCAAACATAACGTTCATAAAAATACATAGATATTTCTATCAGGAATAAAATAATTGTCATTTAAAATAAAACTTGTGCTGGTTTTGTAGAATAAGAAAAGTCATCTTTCAAATATCACATTTAAAAAAAGAATTTGTCAATATTTTTGACACTCTTGTTATACCAAAAAGCTTGATGAAATAACTTGCAGAAGCACATTTTAGTGCTTCTTGTTTAATAGATGCACTGTTTTAATATGTTTTTATTAATTATATTATGGTGGTATATATTAGTAAATCAGTGACTATTGACAAGTTTGTTTTCTTTTTTGGGGGGGGGTTTGTTTCATTTGTTTGAATTTTTAAATATATTCAGAAGTTTTGTCTTTTATTGTAATTTTGTAAATTATATAAAAATAAAGATTGTTTATGTTACTAATCAATCAAAACACACTACAGAAAATTCAGTACACCAATACTCATCACCTGAATTAGATCTGGTATTTATCACTCTGAATTCAGAACAAGGAATACATTCACATTCATATATGAGTTCTACTCTACTCTATTAATAGTTTAATACACTATTAAAATCCTTAAGATTTTTTCATTCTAAATTAAAGCAAAAATCTTAATTTAATAGTTTAATAAGTACTGCTTCTAACACAGACACTCATCAACTTCAGCTCAATCTCTAGCTCACTGTCCAGCCTTCATTAGAACTCATGAAAATCTTAATTTAATTCCAATAAGAACAAAAATGTTGGCAAATAAAGTACAAAATCAAGTCTCAATCTCATCGGTTAATGGATCAGAATATTACTATTATAAAAAAAGGAAATGAGTACTGTACTTTCTCATATGCATGAAATGTATTACAAAAATGCAAAGACCAGGCACAAAAATATACATTATACATACAAAACATGTATACATTGCATACAGTAAAAACACAATCTCATCCACATTCTTATAAAGCAATAGGGCTGTCTGATATATGAAGAAAATGGAAAAATTCTCAAAAGAAGCAAATAAAGATTTAAAGCTCAAGTATTTGTTTTCAGATAAAAATAGCTAACTTGGCCTTTCCATTATAAATATCATCACATCCTACAGTTTTTCTGCAAGCATCATTGGATCTGAACAGAATATACTAAAACAATTAAGAATATATTACACACACACAATGCTGATACACATAAGTCTAAACAAGCTTAAATGACAGGCACAATGTTATGAAAATACATGTATAATTTTCTACTTATATTTTATTCTTTATAAGTCTGGATATAGTCCTCTTTTTCAATTTGTAATACTAATTCAGAACAAACAGATATGTCTGGTTGTAGAGAACTGTAAAACAAGTTTATTTTTTTTCACATCTAGTGATGTTACAATTTTTACACTTTTTAATATAGTATCCAGAGTGGGTTACTGATGTATGTTGTGAAACGTTTCTTTTGTTGTTTTAGAAGCTTCAAGGCTGTTCAAAATACAGTAGCTAGGTTATCAGCTAGTACTTTGACATCATGTTTGTGTGTACTTTTCTCACATGAATTTGGCTATTTAACAAAGTAATTCAAGTGAAAACTCTCTATGCCTATCACCATTCTTGGTGGTAGTTTTGCATTCAATGATTAACAATGGTTTGTTTGTTTGTTTTTGAAGTGTTTATGAAAAGTTGCCAGTTTCATAATGCCATTTTAAAACTTCGAACAGTTATTGCTTTTATTTTTGAGGCTTTTCAATTGCAAGATAACATAGATTTTGTTAAAATAGACAGCTGGATATAAATGCATAAATGTGTTGCTATATGGAATGTGGCGATCTTGTGTTTTCTACCTATGTAGATATGTACACATAAACCTGTTTATAAATATATGTAGGAAAGAACTTGCAAAATCAAAAGGCAATATATTGCCTACCCAGCCAAATAAGGTTCTTGATAGCAATAAATTGGAGTGCAAAAAAACAAAACAAAACACGAAAATGCTGATTTTTCTATTTATGTTTCGTGACTTGCTAATGTTTCTTGTAATATCTGCTTTTCAAAATTTTCACAAGGCGGGAGATAATACATGCTTTAAATAAACGTGCTAGGCATGCATAAAAGGCTGTTCTGAATTATGAAGCAGAACAGATTGTCTCATGACAGATTAGAGATGGGCAACTTTCTTATAGATGCACTTTGCAAAAATCTAGAGACGGTTAATAGAGGATGGCAGTCGATAAAGCTAAATTTTCTGGGAGAATGGAGGCAGGACAATGGGTCCCACAGTATACATGCACTTCATTTTAAGCCTAAATATTGGCTTCTGTATATTTTGTTATTTTATGCATCCTGCCACCACCAAAAAGTGAAACCAGTGTCTTTTTATTTTCATCCATTTGCTGCCAAAATTCAGCTTTGGAATTTCTGAGGGTGGCAAAAGAGGGAGTTCAAGGGGGGGGCCACTGGCAATCCAATAAATTGTCCATGATGTTTTATGATTCAATAGGCCATGACAGCATGGTGAAATGCAGATTGGTGTTAAGCATCTCAAAAACTTTTCTTCGGGATGTTTGTCAGAAAGCTCACATATCATTTCTGAACATGCCACTTTTGTCCAGAAGGAAAAAGTTCTCATTTCAAGAAGGAAGTATATCACCAAAAACAAAAGAAGTGGTATCTGTGTGCTGAATTATGAGTCAACAGAATTTCCTGCTTCATTACAACAGACGTTCTAGGAGAGCAAACACAAAACTACACATTTTAGAGATTCTAGGACTGTTTATTGATTAGTGAGTGTTGCACAATAAATACTTTCCTTTTAAATTCTCATACAATCCCTCTTGGTTTGAATGAATGACCAACATAAGGCTGATAAAGGGAGGAACAAAACAGAACCAAAAAAAAAATAAAAGATTGTCTCTAAGCAACATTAATTCAAAGAACCGCTGCTGAGTTCATAAACTAACAAAGCGGGGAGAAAAGCCTTTGTTCCCAGGCTTGGTAAACCAAATTTGCAACAAAGCAGTTTGACACATGAGAGAGTGGGGGGAGGTTGTCTTTTTTACAGGGAGGTGGGAATGTCTATTTCCATTTTTTCTAAATAAGGTTGATTCTATGGCATCAAGATTTTTTTTCTTTTGCTTTTTTTTTTTTAAAAAAAATCTGTTTAGAAAACATCAAAAACATTTTACTACTTCTCATGGTTTAAAGATTGTTGAGCCCTAAAGATATGAAACAAAAAGGTCTACTAATGCTAAGTAGTCATTTTTTTTCATTGAGTGAGTTTTATATCTGAATGATTAATTCGGTTGTTTGGCAACACTTGATAAAATATTCTAGTAGTGATAAAATATTCTAGTAAATTAATACCTGTGAAGTTTAGTCAGAGTTTCTTTCAGGTAACTAGATACAAACATATTAAATTTAATCTTAATGTATATTTGACCCAGTTCACTTTGTCTAGCCAACCGGTATTCTCATTTGAACACATTCTAACATAACAGTTGGACGTTTGTGATGCCAGGCTTATATGTCTTCTGAAGAAAAAAAGGTTCAAGTTTATTTTTTTATTAGTGAATGTTAGTACTTTTTATTTATTAATTTTAAAAAAATTAAATTTATTTATTTATATTTTTAATTATAAAATTTGTCTCCCATCTTGTGTCAAACGACTCTGGGAGGCTTACAACATAAAAAAGATTAAAATAACAAAGAAGTAAAATAAATCACTAAGAGACAATGGCAAAGGAGGGAGCCAGTTACACGGCGAGGTGGGGAGGGGGAATAGTTTTTAATCGGTCAACCACTTCCAGGGTGAAGCTCCCCCATTTGGTCCCCAAGCAATCTGGCAGAGCCAAATCTTGAGGCTTTTATGAAAAGCCAGAATGGTAGGAGCCAATCCAGTGGTAAAATCTGAACCGGTTTGCTACCAGTATGCTGGCTGTGCATGCGTGCTGCACGCCAAATGTGTGCTGCATGCACATGTGCACTGCACACCAAACATGCACTGCATGCACATGTGCAGTGCATGCCAAAAGAAGGCTTGGGAAGGTAAGTAGAACAGCGAGGGAGGGATTAGCTGTGCTGCATGATTTAACTTCGCTAGAAAGCAGGATCTCCTGCTTTCTAACAAAGCTAAACCCCGCGGCACAGCTGATAGTTGAAAATACCAGTTCGTAGAAACTGATAGCTTTTTTTAACTACCGGTTCGGCTGAACAGGAGCAAACCGGTAGCATTTCACCCCGAGCCAATCTCATGTCAGGTTTTAGGATGTTCCAGAGGGCAGGAGCCATGGCAGAGAAGGCTCTTCTCATGGACCCTGCCAGCCGAAATTCCTTGACTGATGGGGTTGAGGTATGCCCTCCCTGCCAGTGTGGGTGGGACAAGCCAATTCCATTGGGGTGAGACACTTCCTTAAGTAGGCTGGACCCATGTCATATAGGGCTTTAAAGGCAAATTTTTAAATGGCTTTATTGCATTATAAACTTCAGGATGTGAATGAGTGTATTCCTATTCATAAATAATGTGTAATTAGGTTACCCCTGCCCCCTTTTATTCAACCTGATAATATTTCAGGGCCCACTCTGACTTCCCAGGACCCATTTCAGAACACTATCAATATGAAAATGCCATTCTGTTGCCAGCTGCAAAATAACAACAACAACAACAACAACAACAACAACAAAGTTATCTTGTTTGGTGTGTATACTGTCATCATCATCATCATAACAACAACTGAGTTTCATGTTTAATGAATAAAGGGAGGAGGAGGAGGAGGAGGAGGAGGAGGAGGAGGAGGAGGAGGAGGAGGAGGAGGAGGAGGAGGAGGAGGAGGAGGAGGAGGAGGAAAAAGAACAGGGAAAAAAATCACAAAATATCTCAACCTGGCCATTGAAACTACACGGCTATGGATGAAACGTGTAACAGTGATACCCCTGTCATCGGGGCACTTGGTACCATGTCCAAAAATTTTACAAAATACATCAAGAAATTGCAACTTCCTGCAATAACACCAGCAGAACTGCAAAAGACTGCGCTACTTGGAACATCATATATTTTAAGAAAATACTTGGTTGATACCTAGGACACTGGCAGCAACCCCTATCAGCCATTAGCACCAGTCAATCGTATTTGTGACACATTTTTAAATGTTCAGTTGACTGAGTTTCACGTTTAATGAATAAAAGAGATAATAATAATAATAGTTGGACTTTTCTAAAGCTAGTTTAAACAACAAAAATGACTGAACTTATTTCAGACTTGCAACACTTTAATATCAGCATATCTTCTTTTTACAGTGCAGATTTGAATGACAAGCCAGCTGATCCATTTGGATAGACTGCTGAATCCTAAAATGCTCCAATCATTAGTTTGTATCACAATGGCTAAGCCTCGAAAGCAATTAGATGCTGCCAACACTCGGAAGGCAAAACCTTTGGCAACTTCCTCAAAACCTTGATTACTGGTAACAATTTGTGTCATGACTCTTCCAAATGACTCTCTGGATAGGTACATGAATAAAATAGATAGAAAGATGATAGATAGATAGATAGATAGATAGATAGATAGATAGATAGATAGATAGATAGATAGATAGATAGATAGATAGATAGACAGACAGACAGACAGACAGACAGACAGACAGACAGACAGACAGACAGAATCTATATCATTTTAACAGACAAAATCCTAAAGCCTGGTGCTAAATATCCAGAGTTGGGGGCTGGATTTCAATTCCCCAAATGTAACAGACAGATCTGCATGTTTGCCCAACAGAGTGAACTGAAACTACACATTCTCATAGGAGCTGATAGCTCTAATACATGAGATTATCCAGTAAAGCTCTCTAGAGTGTTCATTAAACCATGACAGAGGCATCACTATTGTTGGAGATTATTACTGTAAAACAATGCGTTTGCAAAATGTTGACTCAAGTTGTATTCTTAAATGGTTAACTGGCTATATGCGTATGTCAAAGCCAGAGTATTCCAATTACTCTTCTTTTGTTATATAAAATAATTTTGTGATACCTTTCCTAGGCAAAAGTTTAATGTATTACATTAGGCGACTGTGTTTCATTATTTTATTTATTTATTTATTTATTTAATCGTATTTATATACCGCCCTATCTCCCAAGGGACTCATTACATCATGTGTAAAATGCATAGTCATAAATTTCTTTATTTCAGGCATTTTCAAAGAACAGGAGGATAGTGTGCATAGTTTATCCTCTCAATAGTGTGTGAGGCAAGTGGGATTTGGTATCTTTCCCAAATCACCATGATTATGACAATAGCCATTTCAAACTTGAGATAGTACTGTGAGAACCATAGTGGTTTAGCATCTTGAATTAGCCCAGTTCCTTGGGTGTACTCAGTAAATTATTTCAGCCAATCATGGTTTGGAATAATGCGTAAACCCATAATGAGCATACTTGGAAGCAATCCTTGCTTATTTTATTCATGTGACTGGAACAGTGCTTCTCATGTAAACCATCAGTTAAGTAGCATTCCTGAAGCCAGAGTTACAGTTACCAATGCTGACTACATTTTTTTTTAATTTTCCAATGTTATTTTATAACATTATACTTAAATTTAGGTGCAACCCAGACAGTTAACATATTTTTAGGTTTTTCTCTCTTCTCCCTTACTGATTAGCTTTTATGTTGGGTAATATAAAAATGTTCCACATTTACATATATGACTTTAGAAGCAGTTTGTATTTTAATTTTCCATCAGTTTTATGGACCAGATATGAACACTTTAATATTAGTAAGATGTTATCCATTTAACACTGATCTTACAAAAAGCCCAGAAGCAATAATTCTGCAAAAGCAGCAAAATAATAATTGCCTATATAACCCCAGCATTAAATGTGTGACAACATCATCTCCTGCGCACTAACCAAATATACTTGAGAAATCAAAAATAATTGGTATGAGACCAGACAATCAAAGGACACTGTGTAATCTTACTTCAAAGTTGGAATTAGTGAAATCTCCACGTCTGCTTCAAAAGCAATCTGGGTTTTTTTCCCCCTTTATTTTCCATTTAACCAGCATTTAGGTAGGATTTAAATAATATAGTGCATGTGGATCTGATATGTTTTCATGACACGAGTTCTATTTTTCTATAGCTTATCAGTTGGTGAGTTTAAATTTGCTACTAGAACAAGCAGGTCCCCTAAAAGATCCAAAAGAGATTGGCTAAGATTTTGCAGATGGATCAGAAATTCCCAAGGCTAGAAATCTTGTGAGTTGACATAACACACAATGAGTTAGGAAATAAGAAGAGTGACAAGCATTCTGAGCACTTCTGATTCCCCAGCCTCCTGTCTTAATTAAAAGATCACCCACCCTCTGAGAATTGCACATACAGTGATACATGTTCAAAGTTACTTAAAAGTAGTCACTGCTATCTTTCTTATCTTTTTCTGATAGGAAAAAAAAGTATAGTATTCTGATTCAACTAGCTTAGAGAAGCTAAGAACAGGATGGCATGTCTTTTACTTGTTCAAATCCAAAGCCTCTAGACCCAAGTTGTCAGGGGTCTAAGTTGCATCCTCTATTATGCTTGTTTTTAGATTTATTTATTGGGGGGATGAAGGCTTGTCCACAATACTGAACTATACACAATACTAAAGGAAGGAAGTGTTTGCATATGCTAATACATTCCATTTAAGGAATCCACAAACGAGAGAGGTGCTGTTTTGTTTTCAGTTTGTCTCTGAATTTTCCCATAAATTGAAATGTTCTTTTCGACAATAGGAGGTTTTCTCAATCTTTTAATTTAATGGGGTATTTGTCCTGTGTTATTAGGGGCATTCACTGTGTTATAAATAGCCTTAGCCTGTGCAAATTTCCTTTTATTATATTTCAAAACCCATTTTTAAAAATAGAGGAGCCTTTTTATCATTTTGATCTGTGATGAAAATAGAAATCATACTATTAGGAAATTGTTCCAATCCCAAGAAAGGTAACATCTATTTATTTATTTTATTGATCAAATTTAGGTACTGCTCATCTCACTTTCTTCGTATGTTTATGAATTGGTGATTTGCCTTTTGATTCTCTCTTCTTCCCTCCTCCTTCATTCATTTTGCTTATGTGCCATGCCTTTCAGATTATAAACCTGAGGGCAAGAACTCTCTTATTACTGATAACTGTAAACCACCCCAGAAGATTTTGTTTTGGCTAACAAGCAAGTTAAACAAATACATAAATAACCAAATGCCACATTTAACCCTAAGAAATCATCCTGAGTTCAAAATTATTCTCCAAACCAGGGGAAGTCAATCAGGGGAAACGCACAGAAATATCGGAAACTCCTTTGTGGCGTCTAACTTTCTTATCTTGATAACCAAGGATTGACAAGTCCAGTTGAAATCAACTGTGAAAATGGCACAAGACATGAAAAAATAATGATAGTATACATAGATATTAGTCTTAACAATACTAATTGGGACCAGTATGTCTGTTGCTAGGTGACTTGTGATGGCAATTCCAGTTGTGGTTCTTAGGCTGGGGAATATCATCATCAGACGATATCATGCTATTCCTGTCCTGTATGAACAGCCAATTCCATCCTGCTGCCTCCTCCCTGACTAGGCCCAATGAGTTCCCTTTAGTAGACAAGATTCTTCTTCTCTACCAGTCGCCTCTGCTTCAACTCCTCCTATCTACCTCCCCATCTAACCTACCTCCCTTCCCAACTCTGACTTTTTGGGCATTTTGCATTCTGCTACCCATGCCTGGCGCCCTGTGCATCATTGTCTTCCTCTGACTTCTGACCTACAATGCTGGTCCTGGATGAGGGGGTATGGTCCCACAATGTATGTGACCAGCGCAACAGGGCAACAGAGTGTCATCTGCTAAAAAGAGCTTGGGGGAACCAACTAGAAGAAAGCAGCTGGATGGAAATGTTAAGAGAAGCCAAGGTGCTGATACAGTCAGCAGGTCTCTGGGAAAAGGTTCCAGAACTGGAGGAAGTAAAGGGACAAAGTCTTCTTGGGGCTACAGCACAAGGCCTCTAAGGAGGAAGACTGAGCAAGCAGAAGGCCTGTGAGGAGTCACTTGTTATATGCATTTCATGTCTTTGCCCTCCCCTATCACTTGTATCCTGGGCTAGCAATCAGAAGAAGATGGTGAAGAAGATCAACTAGGAGAAGATAGGAAGGTGGAGGGTGATGAACTGCATGCTGCAGTCATAAATGTAAGGCACTTGCCAATCAATTTTAACAGGACCATGGGGGCATTGCAACAGCTATAACTTCACATAAGTTACTCCATGAAAACTATGCCATTCTATCTCTGGATGAAGACCATGATAAGATAAGCCTTCCTCTCCAACTTGAAAACAGGTTTGTATGTGCAACGGATTTGCTGGTTTGCTATCAGAAGTATAAAATCTCCTTCAAATACCTTTTGACATATTGTGCAGCTGACAACCGTACAATACTTTTGCTTCTTCCAAGAACTTTGCTTGAAAACACTAGGTTTGTAACACTGAGATTTCCTGGTGGTCTTCCATCTATCTGGCCTTTTTAGCTTTTTTAAGATCAGCTAAAGCGGCTAGGAGCTGCCACCTGCTATGACATTGTGCCACTTCTTATTGTTTCATCACTCACTCAGGACTTACTGCAGTTTTCTTTAATTTACAAGGCAGCCATAAAGATCAATTCTACTCTCCCATATTCCAAATAAAACAGTACGTGCATGCAGGAAAGTGTCATTATGTTATAAAATCCTAATTTAACAAGAAAACACCTGCTTTGAAAAACTTCCTGGAAATAAAATTCCCAGCAGGCTTCTCTGATGATATTCTTCTCAGATTAAATTCAATTCCCTTCAATTTGCCATGTGTAAGTTTCTTAGAGAGGGAAATGCTGTCTGCTCTACTTAAACCATTAAATATATCAATGTATCAACAATCCTGTAGGAGCGTCATTGTTAAACATGTTGCTTATCTCTCAATTTGATTTTACAAAGTCAAATTCCTGACATCCAAGCTCTATATAAAGTCTCTAAATCAAGCATGCTTACAGTAAATAATTAAGAGAAATAAACCTATTATCAACAACAACTTGCAATCAGACATTTTTAAGGACACAGTGTTACTTTGCTTACTTAAATTATTAATTTAATATTAATTTCACTTCACTTCTTGAGCGCTAGTATAGCTAAATAGCACTTAGCTGTGTTATTCCGTTATTCTGACCACATGTACCTATGAAAACATTTACAGGAAGCCCCTTCCTTCCCCTCCTCCAATGTTATTCATTGCTAACATTGCAAGTATTTTCCAAAGGAGCTGAAACTAAAGATTGGTGCATTTAGGTAACTGGAGCCCCAACTTGACTAGCCAAGATAACACTTAATAGTCCAAGTGTATCTGAGACTTATTTATCAAGTCCAAGGCCAGACCAAGAAACCAATTTATCACAATTTTGTCTCTTGCAAAAGCACGGAGTTCATTTGGAAATTCGATTTCAGGGGGCAATTCATTCCAATTACCTTTGAGCTGGATCTTTGCCTAGCCTGATTCCTCTGCATCCCATAGTTATTCGTGTTTGAAAGAGAAACACGTGTTGCTTATAGCAACAGAATGCATGTGGGGGGGGGGTGAGAGATGGGGAAGCATCTGCCCTACCAGAGGGATTCTTGAAGTCCTGGGCTGAAGGTTGTGTTCCCAGGCCAGAAAGCACAAGATTTGGAAGTATAAAATGTGTGTCCAAGCTTCGATGGGATGTTTGTTTTGTTTGTTTGTTGTGTTCTGGCTTAACAACGTGCAGAGCTAGGGGAGCACCCCATACAGGAATCCTGAAATGCTATGGAATCCAATTAAGAGTCCCCTTAATCATTCACACACACACCCCAGTGGCAGAAAGCAATCAGGCGAAGTACCTAGATTTTTATAACTCATTAGGTATTATATTCTCTGTACAGGATTTAAACACACTAAATGCATTGCCAAAAATTTCAGGGACTTTTCATCTCGAACACTTTAGAGCCAAGTCAATCTGAGCGGTTACGATGCCAAAGAAGAGGGCTGGGACATTCCGCTTTGGGAGGAAAGAAGAGACTTGTGAAAAATCCCTCTTCCTAATTAAATCATGGTACGCAGAGTTTGAAGTGGTAAATAATAAATCAGAAAGAATTTGCAATCTGGTTGTCAAGGAAACCGACATGCCTTTGCCATAATTGCTGTGAGTCCCATTTGCCCTTTTGGACACCAAGCCTTATCAAGCATTCAGATCAGAGAATGAGAAAGTCGCTTTTCCCCCCACTCCTCTGTCCCTTCTGCACAGGCAGTTGTGTAACAGAGACAGAGTTTGATTCAACAAAAGTATGCTACCAACAATTGTGGGATTCAACAATGGTCTTTCTCCTCCCTCCCTCCCTCCCTCTTTACTAAATGCCACTATGATATAATAACACTAGAGAGATGGAACTAGAATTGATATTACTTAGGAAGGTTCCAGGAACCGGATTTAATAGAAAGCTTTCCTCTAATGGCAGCTGTTGTCATCATGGTTGATGGGGAGAAGGGAAAACATTTTGAATATTTGGCACCCATTTAGTCACAGTTCCCTGTAAAGCTTTTTCTTTGAATCCAAGAGAAAAGTCACAAGGAGGGTGTAAAAGGTAGGCGAAATACATTTATCTTCAGTGTGGTTTGCAATAGACAAGAGAAAAATAAACAAAAGCCGGTTAGAAAAAGGTTTGGTAAACAAGCATTTCAGGATGAAAATGCTGTCATTTTAATGAGGCATAATAAGTTTTTAAAACACTGGTGTAAATGAAATGATTCTTCCTATTGGATTTCTGCCTCCCTCCCCCTAATCTATAGCCCTGTTGTTGTTGTTGTTGTTTGCCAGTCAACAATCTTGCTGCCTTCATTTCCTGCAGTTGCTTGTTGAGAAGATGTCCATGATTATTTCTACTTTGGCTGGTAGAAAAGAATACACACATACTTCCATACTGCGTACACGTTCACTGCTAAATAATTGTTAACTGCTTCAGTTTCCTTCTTTCTGTCCTATTCATTTCCTGAATTTTCTTCCCTTGTCATCAAAACATGTTGTGCCACTTGGAAAAAACCCCCAAACATTTAAGTGCAAGTCCTTCCAAACTTGGTATCTGGCTCTGAAAGAGCAAAAAAACCAGCAGGAAATAAGGACCCAAAAACAAGGTGCAAAAAGCACCTTGTTTCTTATCTTCATATACATAACCTGTTCACCTTAATGCAATCTGTTCTATTCTGTGAGCTGTGTGCACACAAATTAAGATAAAGGAATTGTAAGAAGTGTAACTGAGCCCGGTGTGGCTCAGGCTGTAAGAAGCCTGTTATTAAACACAGCTGCCTGCAATTACTGCAGGTTCTAGTCCCACCAGGTCCAAGGTTGACTCAGCCTTCCATCCTTTATAAGGTAGGTAAAATGAGGACCCAGATTGTTGGGGGGGCAATAAGTTGACTTTGTAAATATACAAATAGAATGAGACTATTGCCTTACACACTGTAAGCCACCCTGAGTCTTCGGAGAAGGGCGGGATATAAATGTAAACAAAAAAAAAACTCGACCCTTGAGCTAGTGCAGGTAGTTCTTGACTTACAATCACAAACTTCTGTTGCTAAGTGAGGAGGTTGTTAAGTGAGTCGTGCCTGATTTTACAACTTTGTTTGGCATGGTTGTTCAGTGAATCACTGTGGTCGTTAAATGTTTTATGGGGTTATCAAATCAATCCAGCTACCTCCATTGATTTTGCTTGTCAGAAGCTGGCTGGGAAGATCAAAATGGTGATCACATGACAATCTATGCTGGTTGCCAAGTGCCCTAAATTTGATCATGTGACAGTGGGGACACTACAGGTAGTCCTCAACTTACAAAAATTCATTTAGTGACTGTTCAAAGTTAGAATGGTACTAAAAAAAGTGAGTGATGACCGTTTTTCACACATATGACCATGGAAATGTCTCCATAGTTATGTGATCAAAATTCAGATGCTTGGCAACTGACTCACATTTATGACTGCTGCAGTGTCCTGAGGTCTTGTGATCTCCTTTTGCGACCTTCTGAAAAGCAAAGTCAATGGGGAAGCCAGATTCACTCAACAATCCATGTTACTACTTTAACAACTGCAGTGATTCACTTAACAAATGTGGCAAGAAAAGTCGTAAAATGGGGCAAAACTCACTTGACAAATGTCTCACCGAGCAACATAAATTTTGGACCTAACTGTTGCCATACATACCTGTATATTGCTAAAAAAAAAGTCCTAAATCCATTTGGTAGGTGGCTACCTATCCTTTCTATGCAACTATTATTTGCGTATCTTACAGAAATGCAAATAATAGGGCAGTGCCAGACAATCAGAATTCAAGTTCTAAGGAAGGGTGGATGAAGACTACCTGTATACAGTTGTAAGTATGACAAGCTTTGGTATGGAACTTTTTTTCACCATTGTTGTAATTTTGAGGGGCTGTTAAACAAATGGCCATAAGTTGAAGAGTATCTGTAAAAGCTAACTTAGCTCCAGCAGGGGTCTAGAAACAGCTGACAATCACCCAATGGCTTATATAAGCTCTCCAGGTGGTTTACGATGAAACAGGATAAAAAATACAATTAAAGGTGTAAAGTGTAAAATACAATTAAAGGTACAATGACACAGAAAGCATTATAAAGATACCATATAAGCTTGGTAGCAGCGACGCAACGGTTCAAAATCTAAAACAATCTTAAATATTAAAATACTATTGAAAATTAAAATGACTTTGGAAAAAAACTTGGGAGAAATAGATGCCAAAATGACGTTATATGTGGGCACACACTCTCTGAGAAAGGCATTCCATCAATAGATCTCAAAGCACACACACAGACACAGACACACACAAACCCTTTTCCTTTGTATACTAATATTCTGTTTGTCTGTCTCTGTAATTTGATTCTTTCAAGTCCAAGGAAATGTAGACATATAAAAGCAAATAAACAACAACAAAAATAATGCAATATGGTAAACCCAATCTTTTATGAATCTTTGGTCTAATACCTATAGAGGGGAATATTTATGGCTCAGGGTTGAACTCTGGGGTCCTTGGCATTCTCGCTTGCAGACGTTCCATCACCCAACTAAATAACATCATCAGTGCTAAAAGGGAATGGGATTTGCTCTCTTTTTTCATTTCCAAGTGGTTTGCCTTGTCAGCATTGGCCAGAGTGTTCTCAGTAGTCCTTAGATTAGGCTGCTGTTTGCTATTTGACCCCATACTTTGTACTGGGTTTGGAAGGCAATGAGGGTAAGAACTGCCTCTCCCTTGAGAAGGGGAGGAGAAGTTGCTTTAAAGGACAGGAGATCCCACAGAGAATGCCCACCATCAAGACTTTAATCACAATAAAGGCAGGCACCTCCTGTTGCTTGGCAAGGTGGGCCCCAAATCTATTTGAGAAAGTTCTCTACTCAGGCCCAAAGACTCAGTGGGTTTGTTTTGTACTGCTTACTATTATTGACACAGTAATTTATTAGTATTGGTTATTGTACTGTTTCATTCTATTAGCTTCCTGAAAGGCATTTAATAAGTAGTTAATTATATATGCCTGCTGGGATAGTTCTTTCACACTTTCTAGGGGTTTTTTTCCTCTCCTGAAAGGGGAACAACCCACATACTCAGTGAGATTAGCAGAAAATGAGGGGGGGGGGAGAAACTCTCTCAATTTTTTTTCACATCAAAAATAAGGACTACTAAATTGGCAGTTTCAAGCTAATATGCCAAGCAATGTGCATAAAATTCAGAAAATAACATACATGTACTCCTCCATATTCTTAGCAGTCACCACAACTACATAATACATCCTCAAAAGTGGAAGTAAGGATGGCAATTACTGTTTGGCAATAATAGCATGGGGTTAAAGGAGACACACAAAAAAGCCCAATTGTGGTTTTGTGTTTTTTTTACTTTCAATTTCTGTGTTCAACCTTTGACATTCTACACAGACCCAGGGCGATCTCTTCATGTATTTCCTTTTTATCCAATTGGCCTGAAATCAAAGATAACAGTAAGCGCAGCTAGGTACACTGTCAATCAATCATCTTTTCATCTTCGTTATAAGATGTGGCTGAAGGATTTTATATTGTGGCTGATATTGAAACAGTATCTTTCAAACTGCAAAAACACTGGCGAATTGGACAAACTGCTCATGAACAGAACCTGAATTAGGCCCAGATGGTGGGATCACTTAGATCCTGAAAAACAAACTTGACATTTTGGAGTAATTTCTGAATAACATAAATTACTGAGGCCAAATGGAGTCTACTGCAATATGACAAGAGAATACTTATAATATAATCCTGATTATAAAACCAGGAACATATTGAAAAGGTAAAGGTTCCCCTCAAACATATGTGCTAGTCATTCCTGACTCTAGGGGGCAGTGCTCATCTCCATTTCAAAGCGCTATCCAAAGACGTCTCCGTAGTCATGTGGCCGGCATGACTAAATGCCAAAGGCGCACGGAACGCTCTTACCTTCCCACCAACTTGCATTTTTATGTGGTTTCGAACTGCTAGGTTGGCAGAAGCTGGGACAAGTAACAGGAGTTCACCCCATTACGTGGCACTAGGGATTCGAACTGCTGAACTGCCGACCTTTAGATAGACAAGCTCAGCGTCCTGGCCACTGAGCCAACGGGACAGTGTTATGTATGATAAAAACACAAATGTGATTTTAATTATAACTGTGTGTGTGTGTGTGTGTGTGTGTGTGTGTGTGTGTGTAGAGGTCTTGGCATATTCGGGTCTTTTCCCGTGTAAGGTTGAGAATATCTTGGTGACGTTTCAACGAGGTCTCGTTTCAATGTCGCCAAGATACACACACACACACACACACACACACATATATATATACATACACACACACATACATATACATATACACTTTAGGGATAATATTTAGGGGAATATCTTCTAACAAAGGATACTGCAGTCAAAGATAAATGGGTACACATTATCAAGTTTTTATGTACCTATCCTACAGTAGACTAAAGCATTCTACAGATTCTTGAAAAAAATACATATTTATTTATATTTATAAATATTTATATTTACAGGATATTTGAATACTGCCCACTCCTTAACATTTTAGGGAAATTTATAGAAATACAGCTAAATGGCCATTGTACTTGTTAAATCTTAAAGTTAAAGTTAAATCTTAAATTACTGCACCAACTGCAAAAGTGTTTTGGACAGGTATCCCAGTAAAGGACATATTATGAGGTTACCAATTATAACACAATTATTTTATCAGCAAGAACTGATAAAAGGCTTTTCTATTCATGTTATGTGTTATTCTGCACTGTACTGAAATGAGGATCTGAAAACCTGACTCTTAAAACGTATGGCAACCCCATTAGAACAAATATTTCTCTCATATCCTGAGGTCCCATAATCATCAGTAACACTCTTACTCATGCTGAGTTTTAGTTTTATGCTCTCACACCCAATTCTTACAATCTAAAAAGGCTCAGATGCCCAGCTTGGACTATTCAGAAAAAATTAATTCATTCATTCATTATTCTCTCTCTCACACTCCCCTATCTATTGAGTTGGAACATCTTTATTTTCATGAAAATATCCTACCTTTCATTCATACATAATGATCTCTCCTTCCATTTTCCCTTCAACAACATTTATGTGAGGTAGGCTGGACTAAGAGTGATTACCAGAATTACTGGGCAAGCTACCGTGACTAATGGAAAGGTTTTTTGCCAGTGTAACACACCTTAACCATTTGCAATACTTTCAAATCTAGGATTCCTTTCAATCAGTTTCAAATAGATGTAAATTCTGTAAGAGTTAAAACAGAATTACAACTTTCAAATGGAATATCATAGAATAATCTCCAGATGATTTAGCAAAAAAAAAACACCCTAGTATTATTTTCTGATGGTGATAGCAAATAAAAAAGCAGAACCACTACAAATATTATCTGCAATCCTCACCTGAAGGTCTCCCTCAAGACACTATTCTAAATTATAGCAATGGTTACTGAAAGTCATCCAGAAACATCAATAGGCCCTCATTTCTCCTGTCTCTTGCTGGAGATTTCCCTCCCCCCCCCCATCCCCTAACCACACACATACACACATACATACACACACAATTAAACAATCAATGCTACTTCCATACCAAACCCAGGTATAAGCACAGACGTTATTTCTAAAGCATCGCCTAAGACAGTAGCCTCCAACCTTTCCAAATTTGCGGGGAGGAAGGGAGGGGATGGTTCCATGTGAGTGGCATGCAAACATGTGCATGCAACTCCATTTGTGCCTACTCCTCATACAAATGGAGCTGCATGCATGTGCGCTCACCCACCCACAGCATACACTGTGTGCTCACCCACCACTTCTGCAGCCCCGTTCTGAATGGTGGGCCATGGCCTGGGGATTGGGGACCCCCTGATCTAAGCTTCTCATAATGGGGCTCAGATGGAAATTTGGCTTTGGCCCTGTACATCTTCCAACAACTTGAAAGAATTCTCTTGGCAATTCTCCTTGGATGCGATTGTGAAGGGGATCCAATGCTGCTTCTTTTCAGTGACTGCTGGTATATTGAAGCTGCCTTCTACTCACTCACGCTATACTACAATCACCAAGTTCCTTTCCTTTTGTGTTTCCTTACTTGCAAAACTTCTTTAAACTATAGATTGATATGGGTGTAATATGGGGCAGGGGATATTAGAAGACACAAGCCAAGCACCAGAGACACCAAGCAACCAGGTTGCTGCCAGTTCTGAAACATGGAAAAAAATGGCCAGTAAAGGAAACTTCTTTAAGTGAGTTCAATTCATGATGACATCATTGTCGCATTCAAGTAATTTCCTTCTCAGAAATATAGATATCGTTTGCCACTATTTTTTTTCAACTTTACAGTCTAGTTTACAGCAAAGGAATAACTTGGATGCCTCCCATGTAAGTATTAACCAAGAGGATTTAGACAAGGTCAGCCAGTTGCTGCCATCTGTTTAGATAATATGGAATAGGGAAAAAAAGAACTTGATTTATTTATGCTTATTGGTTATATGCATGTCAAAACATAGCTGACTCTAGTGCAGAAGCTTATTTGCAACAGAAAAAGTACTAGGAAAAAATGCACCTTTTGATTAAAACAACATTAACAAGTATCTACATATCTGTAGATATACATCATGGTGTAATATAAATAACTGTAAGGTAAGTTCTACAAAAAGTAAAGGTGATTAAATAGTATATCAGCATCTTCAGAAATAATCCAGCCTATTTTATACACAAACAAGCTACATTCTTTTCTCATGATGGGGTCTCCTGAATTCAATCTAATCTAATCTGCACACTTCATAGAAGATAAGAATCACAACTGTGTTCTAAGAATATCTGTCCGGAAATTTAGAACTATGCTCATATTTTCTCCCTTCTGGAGTCCATTTAGATACCTTGAACCCAGAAATCCACTTAGCTTTTATATATTTTTTCCTTCTCTCTCTCTCTCTCTCTCTTCCAAAGCTTCATATTCTATAAGCACCATACCAAGCACTATCTCATTAGTTTTCCTAGACTCAACATGCTATAGAATGAGTTCAAAATTATCTATACCAGCACTTTCATAATCCACTGTGAAAAAAGTACTTCAGCTTTGCCATTTAGTAGCACACCCAGTGAACCAGGTATTTCTTAATCTGAACAGTTTTCCAGGTGGTCAATTTGATTTGTCAATGCTTCAAAATCTTTAGTATATCATCCGTTAGACTAACAGTTAAGCCATCAATCATTGTCTCCAGGCCTTCAAGTTTTTTTTTCTTTGCCCCCTGCAATCTTGAACATAAGCTTTCAAACTTTTTCTCCATGTTAACACTTGAATTGCTTCTAACCATGCACTAATATTCACTGAGTTTTTACAAACAAATATGAGGATACTGGCAAGGCAAAGCCATCTTCTGACATGCTAGCATCAAAAACAGACACACCTGTGCTTGAGAGAAACTCAAGAAAGGAGGGAATTGCAGAAAATAGATTTGTGCTTTATTTAAAGCATAAATTTAACTTCTAGATTTGTTCTGCCAAACAATACTGCATTTCAATATATATATATATATATATATATATATATATATATATATATATATATATATATATATATATATATATATATATATATATATATATATATATATATATATATATATATATATAAATTCCTTCAAAGCATAATCAGATTCTTTCACAGCACTAATCATTATTAATTTGAATTACAATACACTAGAAAAATGCTGATGCAATGTACATCTATGTTTCAGAAACCTGGAATTACATGTTTAATTTTTCACAAAGCTATTACCAGATAGAATAAGACAATCAATTTAAAATATGTCTGCAATAATGTTTACATTTGAAATTATCCTTTCATTTAAACCACCTTCATAAATGTATATTTTTTCTGCAGTATGTTATTCTCAAATTAAAAAAGAAATACTTTGTGAATTATCAGTTTGAACTCATTCATGTGAACTCAGAAGTAAATTTTACTTGGTTCACTGGATTTATTTCCATGTAAGAATGCAAATAATTACATTCTTTCAGTGAATTCCTATGCAGGTCTATTAAAAAGAAAGTCTTACTGAATTCAGTATTACTCCCAGATAAATGTGAATATGATTTCAGCTTTAAAATATTTTAATTAGAAGCTGTTGATACCATGGGCCACATGACAAGCTTTAATAAAAAAGCCTTCTTCAAAAGAATAATTATATTCCTTGTGTTGTGAAGTATAGACCCACAACCACTCAAGAATTCTGTTTTTTAAAAAATTCCCATGATACCATTTACAGCGACTTTTAACCTTTTATGTAACATTGTGCTATTTAATAGTCATGAAGTAGTTTTAAGAAAGACCTGTTAATTTGAAAGGAACACATTATAACATCTCTCCTTGGCACTATAACAATTTAATCTCCTTTTTTCAAGACAAATCAGTTGGAAAGTGACCATCTGCTAGTGAGCAAGTGCTATTCAAGCAAAATAATGAACAAAATGCCCTCCATTTTCAGGAAGTGAAGGCCCATTAAGTAAAAGGAATTTCTAAAACAAAAACATGAGGTTAACTGATTGATTCCCCATTTCCTGCAAAATTACACTTCCATTTCTTTGACTATTATGTTTATGGATTGCAGAAAAGATGAAACATAGGAAACACTCTGTTGGGCATTACCCTCTGAATAAAATTGTACAGATTATTGGTATTTTCAGCTGAACAAAAATTACGCATGTTTAATGCCACCTCCCCTGTGACTTTCACTCATCATCTGGATTGCCAGTTATGTGCCAATAATTTTTTGGTGAGAAACTATATTCTATTTGTGTCTCCAAAAGAAACTGTTTTGGATGATTCTAAAACTGTGTTCCTTTGTACTGTCTTAGTAATAAGGAGGTTAAATATATGTAGTAAGGAGGAAGGAAAGGAGAAATAAACCGATATAAAAATGCTACCAAATACAACAGATCAAACAAGTCAGCTCCCATTCAGTTTGTACTTCAGACACTTTCTAGTCTTAATCAACGACATCCTTATTTTGTCCTATCAATTAAATTCCAAAGAAAGAATATGAAAATTTAGGTAGAGTAGATTATTATCCTCTTTCTTTTATGTAATTAATCCAAAACACTGCAGAAGACTGTTTTAAAAAGCTGAAATTGTTCTATCCATCTGTGCCTCTCAGAAAAAGCAACCTCAGAATAAAGTGACCCCTAGGTCCCCAATCTAATCTGCTAATCATAATCTAATAAGAATATTCTGCCATTCAGAACTACTTCTTCAGAGTAACCCAGAAAACCAGAGCATCTGTAAGCTTCTTGCTCAGGAAAGACATTCAAGGGAGCCCCTGAGCGTGTCAAACTTAGGCACTGGTGACACAGGGCAAAAAGATCTTTTTAAAAGTCATAGAGTTATAATTGTTGTTTGCAACTGTGAGCAATTAACTGGGAGGTAAACTACTAAGGTCCAAAACTTTAAATACAAGGACTATAGTTTACAGCAGGCTCCAACAGTGGTGGAATTATTATTATTTTTTACTACCGGTTATGTAGGCGTGGCTTGGTGGGCATGGCAAGTGAAGGATACTGCAAAATGTCCATTCCCTCTCACTCCTGGGGGAAGGATGTTGCAAAATGTCCATTCCCATCCCATTCTGGGGCCAGCCAGAGGTGGTATTTGCCGGTTCTCTGAACTACTCAAAATTTCCACTACCAGTTCTCCAGAACTTGTCAGAACCTGCTGAATTTCACCCCTGGCTCCAAGCAATTTTATATAATATAACAACAGAGTTGGAAGGGACCTTGGAGGCCTTCTAGTCCAACCCCTTGCCCTTGTTAAAAGCAAGTAGATCGCTCTGCACAACAGGCTTTTCCCACTATTATCTTCCTCCATTTCTTTTACACCTCAAATTGGCCCAAGTGTGCCTCCAAAGTAACCGGAGCAAATTGGCAGTCTATAGGTAGATGTTAATAAAAATTTATCCTATTAGTTAAAAGGTATATACCAGCAAAATGCACCTTACCTGCTGATAACATTTAATACGATATATATAACTGAAGATAATAATAGAAATGTTATATAATAACATATTGGGTTTTAACTTTTACATACATTTTCTTGCCTCTTATTTCTCCGTCCTGGTAAATCACTGCTGATGCTGTTGCCTATGGTGATAAGATTTTATTTAAACATTGAACGGTAGCAACTCAACCACCACCTCTTGTAGCAGCTGCATTGTGCATGCTGTAATTTAAAACCTCAGATTCTTCTGGGAAACACTTTTCATTCTGCTGTTTATATAGATATTCATATCCAGCCCTGCTAATGTCTGCTCACCAGGCTGAATAGTTAGTTCGCGAGAATTCTAAGCCAAAAGGCAATATAAATAAGAGATTCAATGAGATACCATACAATTTTTAAAAGGACAATAAAATAGAGGCAAAATAAATAACAAAACATTTTTTCCAACAAAGCATACACTTAGCAAATAAAAAGCAACAGAGTGAAAGTGTCTTATAAGTAAGACAGTAAGAAAGTCAAATCCAGAGCCTAGTGCTCCAAAAATATCTTTGTAGCTATTGATATGAGCCTTGATTTGTTAAAATCGGGACAGAATGTAAGAGAAAAGATCTCTTCTGGCTATTAGAGATAAAGAACCCTTATTAAAGTGTGTTTTTAAAGTATTTATATAGTATTCAATGATTTTTTTAAAAAAAATCCTGTAGGTATGAAATAAAGAAAGAATGGAATTCTAAAGAAAAAATGGACTTGTACTTGAGGCTGGTGCTTTGTTTTAAAGCATACTACAATTCTATTATTTTCGTTTTAGTAAAAAAAGACTCAGATATATGACTGTGGGCAAAGTAATGCCTTCTTCTCAAAGCACTATACCCAGACTATAAGATCAGAATACATGGAATAGTGTCTTTTATACTCATCATTACTAAGTGGTCCAGTAAATGTCATAGGTAAAAAGCTACTGAGAGCTCTAATAGAACCAATGGGGATCTATTGGCCCAATTCTCAGTTAAGTCATCAAGGAAAACAAAGCTGTTTCAGTTCAACAGCCTTTAGAGTCATATGGTAGAGCTCCTAAAAACTGAAAGTGAAGAATATGTAGAACATCGTTTTTTTAAGGTAGTAGAGTAGCATGCTATTTAAAATCCAATGTTATTTTTTTTATTAAAAAAAAACTCCCCAGTATTTCTTCCTTTGGCAACTCAACCTGTGTCCTTGGTAAATATGATAGTAGGACGAATTAATTTGCAGGTAACAATATTCCATATATTTCCAACTTATTAATAAATAAGATGCACCAACAATTAAACCATTTCATGATGAGGTCCCACAGACAAGAATACTGACTAAGCAGCACTAGCAGTAAAACAGAAACAAGCTAGTTTACCCAAATTAAATATGCTTCAACTGAAAAGACGGTATCATAAAACAGCAGAAGGTAACTAATATTTTTTTTAATGGACTCTTGAGCGCGCACTCACATTTTCACTGCTGGGTGAACCAGTAGGTAAATTATGTGAATCCCATCTCTGTAAAGCATCCACAATTTAGTAACATAGTTAAAGATGATTTATCGGTGGTGCATTTCTGAATTAAACATACCAGAATGCAAAAAACAACAACAATTAAATGCCATTTTCTACATGTGCAGTCCCATTACAGCCAAGAGAACCCATTCGACTGAGTCAGTGATTACTGAATCATCCCCATAATTCTAACGATCAAGTTTATTTTATTCTTGAAATAATGCTAGGATTTTAGACACGACTGAATATTGCCGACTGACCACTTATGAAATGATACATACATCCAGTTATCTGATAAATGCCTGGATGTCACCGCTTTTCCCTTGTACCTTTTAAACTATATTTTGTAACAACAATAAGGCACTGTCTATCATGTATTTCTCAGGGAATATAGCCCTTCTGGGACTGATAAAGTTCCTTCGCCTTCATTCAGCCTTGTAACTCTGCATGAGATACAATATATAGCTGGAATGCATGTGTCTTCATGTGCACTGTGTAATCCCAAGTAAATTGTTCTTCCATTAAAAAAAGAATGTTTAAACCCATTCAAACTTTGTAGCATTCAAACAAATACCCGATGTAACATTCGATCTCAATAATCATCACAAAGGAAAAGATTGAATAATGAATATTCTTTATTTGTCAGATATCACAGGATAGTTTCTACTGAAGTGAATATCTTTCAGGCACAGTACTAGAGCTTTTTTCAGACAGACAATGTGACTACTTTCATCCATTTGCTTCCATACTCAACTTTTATGAAAAAGAAATATTGTGCCAGTTACCAACAATAAAATGGAAGTTTAGTTTTGTGATTGACAGAATCAACTTTATGACAAAGCACCTTTATCTTCAAATGCAATGGGAATAGATGTTAATAATAGCATCAAGATTTTTCAAAAGTATTTCCTATTCCACTAGGTTCATTCTTCCAATACTTTTTATACATTGGGTTCTGTTCAACATGTAATTTAATGATTAATTAGCGTGCAACACTAGATATAGTGCAAAAAGGTAAATAAAACTGAATTGTATGAAAATTGAAAATTTTGGCAATGAAGCCACAAGGCATTCCTAAAAACCTGCTTTGGATCATAAGTGTAAGAAGGGTTACTCATTAAAGCAGCCATATCTGTTCTTTTCAGAATGAAGTAAAAGGTCAGACTGCCTTCCTGGCATCTTGTAAGGCTTTGAATGTACAGTATGCATATTCAGCTCCATGGATTTGTGAGCTAATGTGTAGATTTTGAAAGGATTTCACACAAACCTGGAGCTAGCCCCTGGCCCATTTTTCTTAAAAGTTCCAAGTCCATAACCATGTTAACTACTGAGAAGCTGCCTGTCATATCCTGTTAATGAAACTTTGACTTCCCTTTGTTCTGACAGCAGCAAACAGCTGCTTGTAAATGAACCACTGTCTCTGGGCTGGCTCCCATTATGCCCTGCTTTTGTGTTTGACAAGGTCACTTGCTGAGGGGATTTTTAAGGAAAAAGACTCTGCAGTCTACGGAATTAGATTTAAACCATAGACAACCCAGTTATAATAATTTTTTTTTCTCTAATGCATCAGCAAAGTGAGAATAATGAAAAAGAAAAATCTCTCTCTGAGCAAGTCACACAGTTTTTCTCTTCCTAGTAGTGACATCATAATTCTAACAATTATTGTATAAAAAGCAAACCCATGTTTTCATAAATCCTCTTTCAAATCAAATTTGTATGAAAGTTTGATTATTCAGCAGGATTAACAAGAAAGATTAATGTAATATTATTCATGTGGTTGTCATTGTTGACACACACGATTCTACCTAATAGCAGCCATAACAATGTGAGAAGTTTATTTTTTCTAGATTAAAAAAAAAGTTTTCAGGTTTTGTTTGTTTGTTTTAACATTGGGCCAATTTTGTTCAGAAGAACTAGCTCCCTAGCCAAGTCAAAGACTATTGTAAACAAAATTATTAAACTGGTTGACTTTATAATGGGTTGCAGACTTTTCAAGGGATGGAAAATGTGTAGTTCTGGAATCTGTTCTTGAGATAACCAAGACTCCAGCCAAAGACACCAAAATTGTTAAGATGTTATATATAGAACTAACCGTTATTAGATTCTAGTTCCCACCAGAGTTTGACCTATGATCTCAGGGTGAACAAAAAAAAGTGGACATTATGGTACGCAGTCCTTTTGTTTGAACATTGTCTTTGAAGCCAGGCATGAAGCCAAGAATGAATGGAAAGAATTCTAAGAAATGGAAGATATGATACTGGGAGACATCCTGTGGAATTTGCATGAATGGGTTTGAGTAGCCCATATTCAACATTCACACAAATAGAAGAATGGGGATGGGCTACTTTAAGCATTCTTTTGACTTCTTCATCACTGACCATTCAAATCAGTGAATAGAGATAAGTCTCTTCTAGTCTTTCCTCATAACTCCAAAAGGCCACTATTATCCTATTCTGTATCTCAAATGGAATAACCTTTCAGCTCTTCATAATACAGTATTAGTCTTTCCTGTGTAATGCCAATTAATGCAAAAAGGAAAAAGGGAGAAATCTCTCTCTCTCTCTCTCTCACACACACACACACACACACACACACACACACACACACTATCTCTCTGTCTCTGTCTCTGTCTCTCTTTCTCACACACAGATGAAATTACTCGGAATGAAGGTTCATTCTATTTTATAAGTTATACAACAGAACATCCTACTGTGTATACTTCTCTTAACATCTGTCTGAGTTAAATTACAAAATAAAATCATGACTATGGAATGCATGCTTCAATTGAAGCCCTTTCATTGCCACATCATCATCATCATCATCATTATTATTGTTATTATTTTTGTTTAAGAACAAGAGCATGAAGTTTCTGCCTACTGTTCAGGAACTAGGTGTTGTGGAAGGAATTTTGGAAGGACTTGATTTTCCTTGGGAATTCCAGCTATGAATATCTACCTTTGAATTCTAACACTGCCATTGTTTTATGTAAGTTTCTTTCTTGGCAAAGTAACAATAGCTACAAATCCATTAGCTTGCCAAATTCTTGGGGTTCATTTTCAATCCAACTAGCATAACAAGCTTAGAGGCAGTGGATGACACTATAAAGTTTTTAGAAAATATCCTGTCCAGTGTATCCCAATTCCAATCTGCAGTATATATTTCTGAACAATATGGTGATCCAATTATAAATCAGAGTTTCACTTTGCACAAATATCTGAATATTTCTATACAATGGAAATATCACAAAACTCCATTCTTTCAAAACAGAAAAAAAAAATAGTAGCTTCACCAAATGTACAATTTAATTTTTTTTTAAGAATTCAAAATTAAGAAAAGTGTAGAACGAACAGAAATATTTTCTTTGCTTTCTTTTGGGCTAGAGGAATATACATACTACTGCCCTATCTTGGTTAAAAGTAAAATAATTGTTTTTTTCCCAAGAATACTTCTTATATCCAGTCTACATGGCACACTGCCTTTCAATCTTTAGACAAAAGCTTGAGCATGTCTAAAATCTGGCTACTAACTGTATAAACAGTAAACTCTATAACTTCTTTCTACTACTACTGCACTGATAATCCAAAGTGCCAACTCCCTATGTGCTACTTGGCTCAATATCCTATAGGATTGTCTCCCCTAGTTAGACACATGCCACACATTCTCACATTCCCTTCTCTGGATTATCCTCCTCTGGAGATGTAGGATGCTTCCAATCTCCTGAGCTTTAAAAAGGTTTGAAGACTGGAGGACAAACACTTCCAATGTTTCTGCATGTCTGGGGAAGTTCACTCAAGTTGTTATGTTCCATATCCTTTTAATTAATCTGGTTTTGGCTTCGCATATCTAATATTCTTTGAAACCAGCTCTAAAAAAATTCGCTCCTCCCTTTTATTGTTTCTGTACTGTTCTGTACTGTTTTGATTATATTCATTTCAATATTTATTTATTTATTTATTTATTTATTTATTTATTCGTATTTTTATACCGCCCTTCTCTGAAGACTCAGGGCGGTGTACAGCCAATAAAACAACAAAAATCCCAACACATTTAAAATACACTATGAATGTTGAAATGTTGGATCCAGTTGAGATAATTTTCACTTCCTACCTGTCAGTGTTGACAGAACCAAACCTTGTATTCCAAGATGCTGACCTTAAGTCACTGACCTTTATTATCACTTCAATAAGAGCTTAATTACAATTTATGACATAGGAACTCACATTCCAAAAGAAGTCTACTGAACATATATTCTCTTTTTCGAAGTGTTGACAGCATCCAGGACATTGATCTATTCTATCAAAAAGATATGTAGTTTAAAATATAGATAAGAGGTCTATGTATTTCAATTAAACACTGCAAGTTACAGAAGAAATAAGAGTCTAACCTTTTGAGTTGTCTTTACAAGTAGGCAATAGTGAGTTATAACTACAGTGCTTTGTTCTTGTTTTAATCACAATCCCACAGGTGGTTCTGCATGAATTTAGTCAACATAATCTTGTAGGTTAACAAAGGGAGATGTAGATTAAACTCATTACAGGCTTTATCATGTGGGACAGCTGGCAAAATATGTTTCTTAAATGAGTAAAAAACAATATTCTCTCCCCTCTCACTCTCTCCTTGACTAATACCCCGGATGAACATATTTGGAATGCCTGTAAAAATGATGAATTGCTGGTTCACAACAAAAGAAGAAAGTTGGATTCAAGATTAAAAACCAAATCTCCAGCTGAATTGCATTCCTATTGTAAAAGGAGCACAGCAAAATTTGGAGAAAATCCTCTAAAAATGTAAGAACTACCCCCAAAGGTTTATTAGTGTGTGTTAGATCTTTAAACTGATTTTGGCTCCTAATTAAAACTTTTAAATTAGAACCATTGTTCTAACTCAATTCTAGTTCAGGTACCAACTGAGTACCTGACTCCCCACAGAGATTAAAATCATGATGCAATTCCAAGGACATGTAAATCCCATTAAAACTTGAACTAACACTAGGCCAAAGTAGACAAACCCCCCAATGCTTCCTGTCAGTCAGGAAAATCTATTTAATAAATCTGGAGAATAAAGACCATACTGTTTAGCTACTGTGAATTAAGGGCAAAATACACTAGTAAGCATAATAAAACTGTCTCATTCTTTTAAAAATGATTTGTTCTCTAATTCTACCCAGCTTAAAAAGCCTCCCAAATACTGTTAACTTTCATTCTTTAGCAAAAAATGTTCATGAATTTATTGTCCATTCCTTTCATGTTCAACACTTTGCTATTTATTTTATTTATTTATTTTATTTAATTTTTATATTATGGGTGTGCGCGCACACACTCGCATTCACACACAATCCTGTTTTATCATATTCAGTTAGAATCCCAGTCAGTTTTATGTTTATTTTTTCAACAATGCTGAATATACTGCAAGACGTGAAGAAATGGCATGGAACCAGCTGAGTGGCTCATATCTCCTGTTTGGGTTTCTTGAATATACGAAGAGAAAGCTAAACCTTCTGATGTTACATTAGAACACATTCACTGCAATTCCATTCACAATGTATTTCTATTCTCCAAATGTATAAAGTAGCTTCATACTCCCGCTGCAACTAACTATTCAAGAAACCTTGACCTTATAACCCTTCCTTGCATGGTTAAGCCTGTTACATGAAGTGAGTGTGTGTGTGTTTGTGTGCGTGTGAGACAGACAGACACATACACACAGAGGTGGGGGAAGAGAAGGGCACGGGAGAGAGACAGAGAGAGAGAGGGAGACAAAGAAATCTTAAGAAATGGAACAGAAACAATGATTTGCTGCTACAAATACACCTTACAAAAAACACCTCACTAATTTTATTAGCAGAAATATGTTTCTTAAAACAATGCAATATTGCAAACAGTATGATATCTCTGAATCTGCTTCAGCTTCAATATCCACTTTGTCAGTCCAGGAAGATTACAGATGATTTTGAAGGATCAAAATGTATGAAGAGAGATATCTATTTCCCTTTCCACCCACCTTTCATTCCTTATCCCCAAAGTATCCAAGGCATCCTTTTTCCTTCCTGTACTGGCACCAAACAGACCGACCTAGATTTTACTGAAAATAATAACGTATATTGAAACCGTCGCAGGAGCACAGTCACTGAATTAATTCAATACATGTAATAATGAACAGAATGCATTATATGCAAGAATAAAAGAGAATTACTCTGCTATTACTCTTATTTCAAGGATAGTAACTTTGGACTGGTTTATTCAAAATGACATTTGATTTGCTTTTAAGCCAGACTCTTTTCAGCAGCAGTTGGTGTAAAACTACTGCGGTAGCTGACTCCACACTATGAACTTCAGAATCCACTGCCTTGCTAAAGATTGCCATGAGGGGGCATAGAATAGACAGCTAACCTGCCTCTTTTTCTCTGATGCTGCAACTACAGAGATAACTGTTCCTGGAATAAATTTCCTTTGAGATCCAAGAATTTCCTTTGTATTATGCCTATTTTTCTACAACCAATAACTAAAATTTTATAGCAGACCTTAACTCAGTAATGACTTTGGGCCAGAGTATCCAAACACCAAAAATCAGAAATAAAACTTTGATAACTAACATGTGAACTGGGAATACCTAGCAAGTGCTTGAAAAGCTTGCCAGTCAATTGTACTTTAACTATGCATCTCTGTATAAAAATTGTATTTTAACTATACATCTCTGTTTGTTTCCAGCTTAATCTTTACAAGATATTGCAAGCACGGGATAAAAGAATGTGTGAAACTAATATCTGTCATTTCTAATATTATTTTGAAGAATCGGCAATGACAGTGAAATTTACAGAAGTTAAATTGTTCTTGAAGTTAAGCACTTTTCCATTTCCCTCCAGTACAAGAATAACATACAGGTAAGCAATACTGCAGGCCAACTTTAGCCACTGCCCTATCAAACTGCTATGAGTACTGTGTATACCAGTTGCCTTGTTTTATGACCTAAAGCTGGCAATATAATCCTTACCACGCACAAGACAAGAATGAAGTTTAAAAAATCGGATTTCAGTAAACAAAACAGTCTAGTACCAAGCTGGTATGAAGTAAGCAAAGAAATTATTCAGAGAACCAGAGCCAAAAAAGTTTTTTGTTTTGTTTTAAAACAAAATCAGTAGTTTCAGGAATTTGGTTACATGGCAAGGCAGGGTCTGAACTACAAAAGTAAACCTCTAAAGCTTCAAGTGTCTGTAGCAATGAAGATCCTCCCAAGATCATGTCTTTATGGGGAATGGAGAGCTGCTTTCTTCATAGATTCTTGTACATAAAAGCTGGCAAAATTGCCCTTAAATCTGATAAGCCTCAGCTTTAAGCAAGCATTACTTCTCAAACTAAATGTTTTCTATACAACTTTTTATTCTCTAGCACTTGGAGAAGATCGTCAATGACAAAATTGCAAAACTATCATGTCTGTAGTTTGTCAAAGCCTATTTTTCTACCATAAAAAGAACAAAACACTTTAAAAGTGAAGAGCTAAGGATGCAGTACCTGGAAAGGCTGCAAAATCTTTTTGCATCAAAAGGCCACTATAAACCAGCCTTCCTCAACTGCAGTCTTTGCATATGTTCAATCTCCAAGAAAAATAATTGGGATACCAGATTAGGAAAGGCTGGGTGATTCCTCAACTAATGAGGAGAACGTATGGCAGGCTCAAAATCCATAAGACCCGTGACAAGCTGCAAACAGTACATGAAGTCCTAGAAAATAAGGAAAATATGTAGTTTGAAATCAATAAATGTGAATGCTATCTAACGATGCAATAATCAATCGGATATCCTTAAAGGTTTGAGACTATAATTCCTATAGTTCTACCATTGACATTCTGACAGAATCCAATGGAAATTGGAATAAAAAATGTCTGTTAAGCCTGGATTGTCTATACAATATAATTTTCACCATGGTCTTCATCTCAGAAAACTGCATACCACAACAACCAAGAAAAAACAAAAAATATGGCTGGCTAAACAGTAAAGGAAATGGGCTTGATGAATTAACATGGCCTTGGAAATTGTATGCCCACATTAAACTGTTCTTTCTTGGCTTTAATTTCAATTATATTTGGTAATCTTACCTTATTGATTTATATTATAGCCAGACCAATATCAGAACAGTTTATAACGTCACGCTGCATTTCTTCAGGGTCAGTAGTAGGTTGGGAAGGCACACTGTTATATTAGCTGGCTGCACAAGATTCTTAGATGCATTCAATTTAATCAAACTGATATAGTCAAACAATCTATAACATGAATTCACTAAATAAAACTGAGTAAGCAGAATTAAAATTGATGCAATCTTGTGATGCCTTGCTTAGTCACACTAAGTCTATAGCTAACCATATTACAGGCTTTGAAAACTGTTATCCAATTTAAGAGCAAGGACACAGGGTAAGATATAAATTATTTTAATTCTAAAACACTAATATTTTTATACTGACTCCATATAACCAGTGGTGGGATTCAACCAGTTCGCACCACTTTGGGAGAACCGGTTGTTAACTCTCTGAGCAGTTTGATGAACTGGTTGTTGGAAGAAATCATTAGGGCAGAGAACAGGTTGTTAAATTATTTGAATCCCACCACTGCATATAACCAAATCTCTTTTAAAGATAAAAAAGAGAGTGAAGTAATATATGATTCTGGCTTAATCTACAAGTAAATACACTTAGTTATGCGTTATCTTGGTTTCCATTATACTGTATACCATTATGCAGATTAATGATTTGTCTTTGAAAGACAATGGGGTTTGAATCATTCATATAAAAATAAGGATAAGCAAGCTTGTCTTCACCATCTATTTTCAAGGGTAAATAAATTATTCTGAGTTGGAATTTATAATCTTTCAAGTAGCATGTTGAAAGTCATACTCACAAAAATGTTTTGTGTATATAAAAGATATTTTTTTATTTCATTAAGTTTAACTGATGTTCAATGTTATGAAAATGAAAAGGTTAATTTTTATAATTATTGTTAGATTTTTACCCAACTTTGTTTTTAATGAGAAAGAGTCAACTCAGGATGATGAACATACCTGCCTCTAATTTTCCCAACAAGTTTGGAAGGTAGCTTGGGATAAGAGTGTGACTAGCCCAAAATCACCCAAGCCTAAAGCAGGCCTATACCTCACAATATTCTGTGAGTTTTATTCTGTGAGTTTTATTCTGTGAATTTTTCTATGATAGCACCTTAATCATCAAACAAAACCGATCCTCTCTTAGTCTGATGGTTGTCTCGGTTATAATTCTTCCTTCCTTTCCTCAAGGATACTCTTATAGTCCATTATGGCTAGAAACTACTAGCCAGTTCCTTTATTTAACAATGTGCCTTTGTTAAATACATTTTATTATATGCAGACATTACTACTGGCACTAGTCACATAAAGTTGTTCTTATAGCCTAGCAAAATGTTTGAGAACTAAGAGTATATAATGCACTTTGGACTGCAAATTCTTCCCAGCTAACACCCAGAGACAGAATTTATGACTGAATTATATATCTTGTGTCTGTTCTGAAAAAATAAAAAAATACATCTGCAAAGCCAAATAATGTAACAGAGCTAAACTATGAAGAACACCCATGTGCTTTTTATATCTATCTATTGGAAAATCATTGTATAATTGTGTAATTTTGGACCAAAATGTAAAAATAAATCTAAGAGGGAAAGATAATTTTTTATCTAGAAGGAGCATCCATGGGAACACTTTTCCCAGTCTTGTTAGATTAGAACATAGGAAAACAAAGACTCAATATTCATAATGCTAGTGGCATGTGCCAATTTATGTTTTAGATTTAATAACTTTTGCTACTTTTAATGATGAGTTACTGTATCATCCTTCCCATTGTTCATTAGGCAACAGAGCAAATGTTTTAAGTTCATCAGATAAATTTATTTGAATAATTCTTATAGCCCTAGGTTAGCATGATATACATCTAAAATCTGAAGAGTAGATTGCCCTTGTGGTTGAGTGAGATGTCTTCTATTTAATAGCCTAATTAATCACAATAATTTCAAACAAAGTCAAAATCTTGTCTATGTAGTGAAGCAGAGATCGTAGGTTATCTCAATGAAAATGCTGCAAAAGCACAATTGAGGCTGTCCATTATTCCATGGTAATAACTTCCATTATAACTTTTGAAGAGATCTTAAGAAGCTCCAAAATGTTTAATTTTTGTTCATTAACTAATTGAAGCTAAATATAACTAAACTGAATAATGTAGAATGATAGCTATTTGGTGAAATTATCAAAATTAAACAGCGAGATAAAACTAGCTGGTATGGATAAAGCAGTGATGCCGAGATACTTTTTAAGATGAATCATATTATTGTGCACTCTGTCCAACAGGTTTTTTTTAATAAAGTATAAAGATTTTTGTGGGCTAAAAGATTTCATGGCAGTTCTTCCTTTCTTGGCAACAGCATTAAATCATGCAGGATATATACAGATAAAACCGGACTTAAAATCAGGTTTTCAACTGATATAAGCAAATGGAAAATTGTCAAAGAATTCATAAAATCTGTGTATTATTAAGTACAAAAATTATTTTAAATAACCTTAGCCATGGGCTAGTGTCTTTCAAAATAATAAAGATGTATAATTTATGCAAAATAATTTATTCTAGCTGTTACCTTATTATTTTTGCTATTGCTACAGATGCTTTCATGCTCAATCAAAATGAAAAGACAAAAATCCTTATTAAGATGGCTATGTTAAGAGTGAAATTTAATAGGCAAGTTAGTTCAGAAAGCTAAATCAAGGGATAATTATTCCTTTGGATGACTAATTGCCAGGAATGTTCAATTACAGCTATCTGTGAATGCCCCAAAGACATTGTCTTTAGCACCAAACTTAAAAATAAGATAGTTGGATTATTGGTTCGCAAGGTCTATTCTTTAAAAAAAAATTCCCCCCTCCCAAATATTTAATTTACTTTTGTCTTTGAGGGAGGGGATGTCAGGCTTTGTTTTCCATTTTAAAAAAATAAGACAAGTACATTTTCTGTTCTTGATTTCTTCCTGAATAATTTTACCCTAAATTATTTACTCTTCAGTTTTATTCTTATATTTATATTGTAACTTTGAGGACGTGGGTGTATAATATTAAATGTTTTTAAAAAGCAATTCCAATTAACACAAGTATAACATTTATTACTTAAAAATCTATAATCTATCACAAATTTAGTCAGAATAAAAAAGAGAGGTGGAAACACCAAAAAGGTATCATTTTGTTAATATTCAAGACTGAAATACGATTGAATGGGATTGGGGTGTGGAGAACTGCCCCATTTCCCATTTCAGAACCATTCTAATTTTTTACAGATTTAGAAATGGGAAAATGAGTATGAGTCTATGTATGTTTATTCTCCCCGTTAACAATAGTGAAAATAAATATTGGATAAAACATAAATAGGTTAGAAAAGAAATAAATACTTCGTTACGTTCAGAACTTGCCTGGCAATTCTCATGTCCTTTTATTCTAAAATAGGTCCTATATGTTGGCAGTTGGCAGTAGCCTTCCAACTATTAAAAAGACTCCCTATTATGTCATTTTAGAACCACCATGTAGAGATGGGGGGAGTGGCATTTTAGCATTCAGGAGAAGTGTAGTTAAATATGTTAAAAGTCTGGTTTACTAATTGTGCCTCAATGAAGCAATAGAAGCCAATTCCATTATTTCTTTTGAGAAATTGCTTGATTTGACCTATCCTCTCTCTGAAAGATTTCTGTTCAGGGTTATTATGAAAAGGACTTTATTACCTGGCACTTTATTTGCTTGTTTTTCTCTTATTCCCATCACCTTTTCAATTTGTTACATCTTGTATGTAAATTACTATTTTGTTGAAGGTCTTGTTTGTTTTGAATTACAACAAAGGGTGCTAAATCTAAGGATATATCATAACAAATTGATTAAAAATGTAGATTTCACTTTTACATAAAGCTCCAATTTTTGAGACCATGCTCTAAAGCAGGGGTGTCCAAAGTTTTTTGAGTGAGGGCCAAATACAGAAAAATAAGCAAAGGCCCGGGCCACCGGGGGGGGGAGGGGGGGGCGCTAAAAAAATTTGTACCAGTTCTGTGGGCGTGGCTTATTTTGGGGTGTGGCTTGGTGGTCATGTGACTGGTGGGCGTGGCTAACTCCTCATGTGACTGAGTGGATGTGGCTATGGGCATAGAAACCTAAATACATAGAGACCTAAATACTGACAGCGGCTACCAGTAATCCTCGGCTTGCAACCACTCATTTAGCGACCAATACAACAGCACTGAAAAAAGTGACTTACCACCAGTCTTTGCATTTATGACCTTCGCAGCATCCCCAGTTACATCAAAAGTCAAGCTTTTGGCAACCAGCATGTATTTACTGGGGATTTTCCGCCGTCCGTCGCGAACTCTCTTCCCACTGAGGGAGACACAGCAGCCAATGGAGGGACTCCGGGGAGGCCCAGGCGAGGCCCGCACCGCTTCCTCGCAGCCACTCAGGTGTGCCACGCGGCTCCCACCCAGGCCAGAAAGGGACGGGGCTAACTAGGGGGCGAGAGTGGGCGGGCACCGGCCCCTCCTCCGAACGCCGAGTGGCGGCGCGGCGCGGAGCGGCAGGCGCGGCGGCCAATGGGAGCGGGCGAGCTCGGCCGCGTCATGGGCCGGCACACGGGCCCGCGGCTGAGGTAAAGCGGAGCGTGTGGCGGGGCGCCGCGGCGGCTGCTTCGGCGGCGCATGGAGGCGATGCCTTGCCGCGACCGGCGCGTGGTGGGCCCGGCGGGGGCAGAGGCCGGGATGCCGGCGAGCGGCGAGGGCGGGCCTTGGCAGCTGCGCTTCGCCAACCCCGGCCCGGGCAGCGGTGACAGCCTGAGCCCGGACAGCAGCAGCAGCAGCGCCGACGGCAGCCGATGCTGCTGCGCTGGCGGGAACGGCTGCTGTGCGGGCGATGGGGGCGCTGAGGAGGCCACGGCCACGTCGGCGATGGCGACGCGTCACGACTGGCCAGGATCGGCGGCGGCCCAGCTCAAACTCCTGCCCATGAACGACCAGATCCGGGAGCTGCAGACCATCATCCGCGACAAGTAAGCGCCCCCTGAGCGCGTGCAGAGCGCCGCACCCGGAGAAGATCCCACGCGGGGCTGGGAAGCAGAGCGCCTCGCCCGCCTGGCTTCCGGGGCTGCAGCCCCGCGTGGGGACGATGGGCGTCGCCGCCCGCCTCTTCCTCTGTCTGGTGGGCCGGGCTGGAGCCATGGGCGTCCTGGGCGCCCCCTACAGCCCAGTGGCGGAATGGCCGGCCCGCAGCCCCGGGTGGGCGGGGATCGCCTCAGCGGAGCCACTCCGCATCTGCAACCGGGCGAGCGGCGGCTTCCTTGGGGGCCAGGACGGGGGCCGCACCCCACTGTCCACCGAGAATTTGCTGCGGGCCAATAAAAACTGACCCGCGGGCCGCAGTTGGCCCGCGGGCCGTAGTTTGGACACCCCTGCTCTAAAGGAACATGATTTCATACATATAAATGAAGAAAACATGAACTAAACATCTAAATTACATAACTGACAGGACAAAATTATCTATTATGTTGCATTTCAGACAATCAAAGAAATAATAGGACTTTCATCATTGTGAAAAGTAGATTCAATATTATGTCCCAACTGATAAACGCTGAAGGATGAGAGTTTTTTGATAGGTTCCCAAATTCAAAGGGTTGCAGACAGGAAAATAAACAACTATTAGGAAATATATTACTGCCATGAAGGAATCTGGAAAAACAAAATATCTCTTTCACTTTAATAAACCATTGTCCAACTCATTCAGGGAAGGAACATTCTGATGACCTAGTGGAAGTTACTGAGACAAACAAAATTAGACTTTATGCTCTATCTGGACATCTTTTTTCCTTCCATTGAATTATGTCCAATTCTCACAGACTGCCTGCAATTTTATTGTCAAGATTTGTCGGACGTGGTTTGCCATTGCCTTCTTCCTAGGGCTGAGCAAAAGTGTCTAGCCAAGGTCACCCAGCTGGCTTTGTGCCAAAGGCAGGACTAGAACTCACAATCTCCAGGTTTCTAGCCTAATACCTTAGCCACTTCCCCAAACTGGCTCTCATTTAGATATTGCAAGGTGCTTATTCAATTTTTTTCTGCATCAGTGAAACAGTGTTCCTTACCTAATATGTATACTTTGGCTGAGTATTATTCAGCCTTCATAGCTTCTGACCCTCACTTGGCATTTAATTCCCGGTCCACCAGGCTATTCATGCTTGATGGCACTGATGTAGAGACACTCAATGCTTTATTTTTGGAATGGTGGAAGGGCTAACACTACAAACTGCATTGGACAATATCCTATTTAAATATAGTATGTAAATGGCTATGGTCCTATAAAGTTGAATCATTACTAGATTGGTTCTACGCTAATTGATTTTAGAAGAAAGTATGTAACCATTTACCAAGACCAGAAAAAAAAAACACAATAAAGCAAAGAAAGTTATAGACAACATAGTAACATCCGACCAGGGGTGAAATGTAAAATTTGTTACTACCAGTTCTGTGGGCATGGCTTGGTGGGGGATAATGTGATAGGGTGGGCGTGGCCAACTTTTTTTACTTTTAAAAGCATTTTTACTTTAAAAAGCTTTTTTTTTCATTTTTTTTAAAGAAAAAAGGCTTTCAAAGGGTTCTGATGATCCCATCTGAGTTGCCTGATCACAGAACCCTTTAAAAGCATTTTTTACAACCCCTCCGGCCTGAAAAGGTTGAGAAAAATTGCTTTTAAAAGGTTCAGACGATCCCAGCTGAGCCGCGCGATCAACAGAGGCTTTTTGTTTTACTTTTAAAAGCATATTTTTGGCCAAAGAAAAAATGCTTTTAAAAGTTAAAAAAAATCTCTGATGATTGTGCGGCTCAGCTGGGCATGTGGGCGGGAGAGATTTTTGCTACCGGTTTTCTGAACCACCCGCCGCTATCGCTACCAGATCAGGCGATCCGGTCCGAACCGGGAGCATTTCACCCCTGCATCAGACCACATGTAAACCGGCTTATGTGAAATAAATTATATTTGATAAAGACCTTTCCTGTTAAGCTTAAATTTCAAACCTTTTTCACACTTGATGTGAAAATAGTGCTGTAGGTCACTATTGAAGGACTGAAAGGAATTAAGCACATACTTTGCAAACTAGAGTCTGCAGGCCCAATCCCTGACATCATTGGTAGGATCAAACAAATACACAAAATTGCAAAGTTTGGAAAAAAAATACTGCTAGCCAAAAGTCGCATGGAGTTTTGGAATTAGGGTCCAATACATTGGTTAATACCAGATCAAAGAAGAGTCAGGCAGACTACACTGAAACAGTTCTGAAATACTATAAGAATACTTCTTATGTTTTGAGAAATAAATTGATTTGGAAATAAAATTATAAGTTTCAAAACCTTTAATGTCTGTAGATATATAGTTTTCTAGACATAGTCATTAAAACAGACACATTTCAGAATTTTTTTTCAGTCTAGATATCTGAAAAGATCACAATACACATATCTAGGCCTTCTAAAGTGTTTATCATAGAATGGAAATGCTCCCAACATTTCTTTCTTTCTTTCATTTTTTTGAAATTAAATAGCAAATACATTTAGAGAGACAGTACCGAAATTAATTCATGCCATAGAATAACCAAAACCGCCATCTGCAAACTTTAATTGTCCAACAATGTGACAAGAAGGCTTCTCACAGTAATTCCCTTAGATAAGGCTTCCACCTAATCCTTTTCAAAGAAATCCATTATTTACACCAGTATACATATATCAACCAAATTGACAAAGCTTTTCCTTGTTAAAGATGAATTATTTCACAGCAGTGAATATCTTATATTATTCAAATGTTCTTGTCTCAAGTGCCTTTTCATCTAAAATTAAGCAAATAACATTTAGCCCAAATGTTCTAATACTGAACAAAATGGAGCCATGACCTATTAACTGTTTGCCCTATTTTCTATCTAAAGTGAAAGCAATGACCACAGGAAAACATCACACTCATTCTGGATGACAGCAAAAAGGGATATTTCAGAGGGACTGAAATTATTCTAGAAGCCTGAAACTTAAGATCCATAACGGTCTATATCTTCTGTTGTTTTTAATTATGTCTTTAAAAAAAGATCCCCTGCTGTGTTTTTGAAATACTAAATGGCCTCCACAGCTATGTGACATAATTCATTTTAATTCATGATTACAAGATGTTTTCAAACTATTCCCTCTTTCCCAGCAGCTACTTAAAAGCATGAGGAGAAGGGAGGGAATCTTTTATTCTCTTCTCCCTTCTTCTTCTCTATTTATCGGTCCATTTCCAGATGTACAACTTTGCAAAACTGGGTATTAAGATTAAAATCACATCATATGTTAACTACTTTTAATTGTTTATATACATTCCCACAGAAATGAATAAGGAAAATCAGAATACCATCTTTTTTAAAAATAAAAAAGATAGCTTTTAAATTCGATTTGATTTGCCAAATGGATCTGAACAAGCATCTGAATTGTGAACAGATGCAGAGATACCTTTCCATAAAAATGAAATATTGAATTCATAGACACAAATACCCACAATTTCCACTTTTGAATTATATATTTCACTCCAATTACACACACACACATACACACATGGGAGAGAGGAGAGAAATGCCTTGTCTGTACACAAAATCTTTAGGAAACTTTTTGCTTATATGTAGTAGTACATAATTTTCTTAACATCATAATCCCATTATTGTTATAGTGTTGATGGCATACTTGCTTCTCTCATTTGCAACTTGAAAAAAAATAAAAAATAAAATACAGGTAGTCCTCAACTTACAACCACTACAAAATACATAATAACAGCAGGACAATGAAACAAACAATAAGTAGATAACGGCCATTTTGCAATTTGAATGAGAACAAAAAATGTTCATTATAGTTCAGGTCCCAAACTCCTTTTGTGGCATAAATAAGTATGAGAAAAAGGAGAAAAAGCCATGTTGCAACTACATCTTTATCTTGAATAATGCTTGATAGCAGATACCTCCAGGAACAGGATATGAAGACTGAAGCATTTATAACAAAACTTTGGAAGTTAAGGAAAGACAGTTGAAGTAAACCAAAATTCCTAATCCACAAAGTTCTTGCATGATAGACCTTAATACAGTTTCCAAGTATCAGTGAAATTGGCACTTTGGGGAATCCAATGACATCCAAAGCTGTCTCTTCTTCTCTTCTTCCATCTTCCAACCTGATTTTTAAATACTACATTAAAAACTAAGCTGGCAGAATCTATAGAATTTAAGATGCTTTCATAATATCATATGGGCTTAATATCACAACAACATGTTGGTGGCATTCTAAAATCTACTTCTATCATCCAGATACTACTACGATCATTACTATTATTACTATCACTACTACTGCTACTACTATTTCAACTGAACAGAATCAAAAACTTGAATTAAATAATTAAACCTGGCTGCCCAGAAATGTCAGATAAAGATCAGCGTAAAACTTTATTATTCTTATAAAACTTCCATTTTCATCTGCATGCTATGCCAACTGCTTTGTAGCCCTTTAATTCAAATCATCAAAACTGCTTCAGAGAATTGCCAGAATACAAGAAGAAATGGCACTACCACTAGTCAGAAACACATTAAAGTTTAGATCAGGTTGGGGGTGGGAGGAAGCAAATAAATAACATGCTTGTCAAACTTCATAATCAAAACAGCCAGAACTCCAATCATTTCTTTTGTTTTAATTAAAAATTATATATATCTTTTTCCCCCCCTAAAAATCTCTTTTTGGAAGGAAAAGGTTGATGGCCATGAAATAAAAAGTATATTTCAGGGAAACTGGTGCTCTCTGAATGGATGCACACAATCCTTCTCTCACAAATCAGCAGCTATATAGCAATATTCCATTTAAGCTTGAAGGGATAATATAAATTTGCCAGTCAATTATTCAAATTGTAGCAAATCCCTGCATGATATATGTTCTTCAGGAGCATATGTGCAAATCATTCAGCAAAGCAAAGTGCCTTTTTGGATCTGCTCCACAAAGCTGCCACAACTGCTCAAAGGCTTGTATATGGATTCCAGGACATTTCTGCTAGGACAGCAAGAGGAATGAAGTCAACACTGCTGGGATTCTCTAGTATCCTAGCCCAGATAACAATGTTTCTTGTATACAGCCGGTGGCTTCCGAGGGATAGTATAAAAATGCTGTTAAACTAATGAATAACTGGTAAATAAAATAATATAAATCACTGGCTTTGTTAGTGTACCAAATCCACTCCCCACCCTTTCTTTGGGAAAAGAGTATGTTTTTCTGTCAGAAAAAAGATTTCACTGGACACTTATGGGTGTTGCATTGTGTTTGGAACTGAATATGCCTCTTCTGTATGTGTGTGTTTGCTTTTTAACTTCTAAAGCCTACCAATAACAGAGCAAGTTTCTTTGAAAGCAGAGGCTTATTTCCAAAGACAGACTTCTCCTTCATTGTCTAATACAGCAATAATTTTTAAAAATGGTCTTTAACAATTAACATTGTGTCATTAATGCCCTAGTCACTTCACATTTTGACTATTCTAATGCGTTTTACGTGGATCTGCCCTTAAAGAGTACTCGAAAGCATCAGATGGTACAAAATGCAGCATCATATCGTCATCATATTGCTTACTAATGGCAATCCCACAAGTCCCCATTGCTGCTGTAATTCAGGAATCATGCAAATCATTCAGTAGAAGAGACACAAGAGTTGCAGGTGAGGAGGGTGAGGTTCTGCAGGTAGTTACAGAAGGTGAACAGGCCAGCAAGGACAGTGGGCAGACATTAGAGAGTGCAGGAAAGTCAGTGGGCAGGCACTGGGGAATGTTGGCAGGAAGGAAGATGCTAGAGATTACAACATCCCTGGGATCTCGTATTCTGTAGGAGACTCCTGAGAAGAAAAAGTGGTGGTGTAGCGATCTCCCCTACCAACTTTCTCATTTACTTTCCCCTTTTTTTGACCGAGAGGATCACAAATGGTGATCATGTGACCGGGGCTCACCATAATGGCAGAATCGTGAGCCAGGCACCCAGTTTACAATCACCTAACCACAGGGACATTGTGGTGGTGGCAACGTCACAGATCAGTTACAAGTCCCCCCTCATTCAACACAGCTGTAATTTTAAATGGTCGCTGAACAGGAGGTGGGTAAGTCAAGGACTAAATGTACTGCAGCTCAGCTACCAGAATAAACTTTTAATAAGCCTTTAGTTATAGAAGCAAAGTGATAAAATTCAGGAGTCCGATGGAGTATCTATAAGGGAACCAGAGTATCACAGATACTTGGCACTCACCTTGCTGCTCGTTCCACCTAATTTAATTTAAAACAATGCAAAGCTCTCATGCTGCAAAGCACTGGTTCCTACTGAGCTCCAAACAGATCCCATAAATTTTCTTAAGAGTTAACCGAGTGATAAGTTCTTGAGATGGGTGGCCTTATAAAATGAATGAAAAAATTAATGTGCATTTTTAAAATTGGTTCTTTGAAACTGGTTATTTTTTTCCTGACAGCCATTTTATAAACATATGAGCTCCCCCCCCCTTCCACAGCAGCATTTTGCAGAAAAATTGAGAGCACTGGACACTGAGGACATTAGTTGAGTAAACAAATGTCTGCAAGCAAACAACCAAGCAAAGACCACCAAGGACTTCACCAAGCAGGCTTCGCAAGCATTTTTTCTCATACAAACTCAAAACATTAATGCCAACTTAAATGTGTAAGAGTGGTTGGCTCATATTATTTAACAGTTTTGTTTTCTTTGCATTTAATTCTGCTATTTGTTTTAGGCTATTTTTAAGTAAAATGAAGCTAGGAATGAAGGAAAAGGCTTCAACCTAAGCTTAACCTTCAGCTTCTCAAATATTCCATCTTGCAAATCTGGATGCCTCAAACTTTTTGGTCCCATAACGAATTCCAACCAATATTCCCATTAATGGGAAACGTTAGAATGCTTAATTAAGAATAAAATTGTCTCTTGACTAACTAAATAAAGCAACGACAAACTATCCATTTATAAAATTGTCATTAGTTGTTTGTAGCAAGCCCATCAACATTGATTACTTTTTTACCAGCGGTTGGCAATTAGTTACCCAAGTTATAAATGTACAATTAAAGTAGTGTTCAACCGACCATATTCTTTAATAACATATCCTGAGCCACAATGGAAAAAAAAATGAATGTGTAACGTCAAAGCCACCATACTAAACAAAACTGAACCGGGTTTTATTTCCCAAATCGAGAGCGCTTTGAGAAAGGTAAAGAATTATTATTCCGAGGCAAACGGATAAAACAGTTCTTGTGGGCAGAGTGGGAAATCATACCCTTCTTATTCTAAGGAACGTAAAAAGCACCGCGAAAGCCCTGGAAATCATTCTATTCATACAGCCTAAAATCAGGAGTGCTTTGCTACATTAATACAGAGGTTGGTTTACAAGGGCACCCCCAATAGGCATGACCTTTAGAAAATGCAGGCGCAAGCGTGGGAATCCAAGAAGACGGAGGGGATATAAGATGAAAGATGATGCCAGGGCTGCAGTTGTCTTATGCTAAAGACTTGACTTCTTCATCACGTAATTCATACGGCTGCAGCCGGGCTAATTTGAGAGCTCACTTTTCAAAAGCTGATAAAAATGCAGCGTTTGATTTGAAGAAGGTGGATGGTTGTTGTTGTTTTCCCCACAGAGGTGGATCAGGTCTTCTTTTTAATATAATTGATTAAAATGATAATACTATAAAGACGATGGTAATGCCTTGCTTTTAAAAAAAATCATATAAAGCTGCAGAAATTCATCAGGCTGTCACATTGCTCCCCCCCCCCCGCCGTCCCACTATTTCTTCCCTTTTTCTCATATTGCTTTATGCAATTACTTCTCTGGTTTAATTGCTCAGATAAAATCATGGAGAAGCTACAAATTACCCAAGTCGGGTAAAAGAAGAATAATTATTGAAAATGACTTCTTCCATTTTACATATCTAAAACTGTTAAGAGACAGAGGAAATGACTTAAAATGTAGTAATGCTGGAATCATTTGAAATCTTGGTGGAAAAGTCTCCCAGAATCTTTTCTTTTCTACATTACAAAACTTTTATGCCAAAGTAAGCCAAAAATTGTGTCAAGAAAATCAGGGTTCTGTGCTTTTTTAAAAAAATGAAAGAAATGTCCGTATGCCATTATCTGTGCTGTACATTTGAGTTTGTTTCTACTAGGCATGAAGAAACACAGGAGCTGTGGAAAAATAACATCCCTACAATTATTTCAATGATTTACCTTCATAACATAAAATTGATTTCAAAAATAATAAATAAAATATTTGGATTATCAGAAGGGATTTTAAAAACCTACTAATACACTGGACACTTGTTCAGGAAACTTGTCTTTTAAATCTGCTTTTAATTTTTGTATCTGTGATTTTATTTTGGCTGTAAACCGCCCTGAGTCCTTTGGGAGAAGGGCGGTATAGAAATTAAAATAATAAAATAAATAAAATAAATAAGAAATATGCTTCAAAAAAAAAAAAAAGAAATGTACTGACTGATCTAAGCCAAGTACACTGTCTTTGTCCTCAATCCATACATATCAGCGAGTTAAGCAGAAATTTCAAATGCATATTGCTTTCTCAGGACTCAGAATCATATTAAAGAAGGTAGCACCTCTTTTTAGGAATTTTTATCCTGCTTTGCAGGAGGATAAAAAATGAAGACCAGAGATTCCTATCTTGGCTAAGACTTCACTGAATAAGAATATAATTTTATCTAATTATATAATTCTATACCATCTCCTGATAAAAGCCAATTTAAAATAGTTGTCTAACAGACATCTATTAGTAAAAAAATATCTTTTATCATAACAGTTCATTAATAATTCCAAGCTACCAGGAAAAACAATCTCAGGCTACCTGATAGTAACAAAGTTACTAGGCTTTCAGTGGCTTCTATCTATCATAAGGATGTTTTTCTCAGTTGACAAAGTTGGTCTCCTACCCAGATCCTCATAGTAATGGATTAAGTTAAGAGAGATTAATGTCAAAGCAATACAAAAATAGGCTGACACACCTTACTGACTAGATGGTACCGTACAAAATCTCTCCTGATATTGCTGTAAACCTAATGATAGCAACAAAGCAGAACAGACTGAATTGCATAGAAGAATTTTCCAAAGAATATTCTAGAATAAGGGTATTCTTCATACTGAAATTAAAAAAAAAAGTTACAAATAAAGAGCAGTGGTCACATATCAATATTCCATACATCATAAAGTCATTAAGCTCCTTTCCAAACTTACCTAGCTGTTATGTAGGCATTACAAAAAATCCTTAACTAGCAATTCCAAAAATCACACACAAGCAATATCTATAACACACAAGAAGTATCAGGAACTAATGTTAAACAGGAATTCCATCAATGGATCAAATCAAGTGTTTTTGTGTTCCTGGTTTTAGCTTGTTTAATTTGTCAGCTATCTTTACAAACAACATAAATTATAAGCAAATTACTACCATGTGTTCTGTGCTAATTAAGCTGTTTCTAATTTAAAGGTGTTCTATATTTACAATTTTAAATGCAAATATGCATACATTTTTTATAGATTGCTGATTCCAAACACACATCATTAGAAAGAAAAACAAACAGCAACTGCTGGAAGAAGCAAAGTTTGCAGTACAATACATGCACAAGGCATTTTTTCCCCTCAAAATCCTTAATACTCATTAACAAAAGAAACTGTAAGTATCTGCTTTTCTTTTGTCTTGTAGCCGCTGACAAGAGGGGGAGGGAGGCTTGCTTGTATATAGGAGATTCACTTGGTAGCTCTCAATAAACCAGGTCAAAAACATTTGAATTTCTAGAACATTAATGGCATTTCTTGATTATACATTTATGGCCCTTTAGTGCTGAAATGTAATGTGCACAAAATAAGAAAACTTCAGTTGAAGGTGCTTGTAATACCACAGGCTTATTTATTTCTCCAATATTCAAGGCTTATTTATGTGATTAATTGTCACTCATGCAGAAGCAAACATGAAAAATGCATTTCTAAGGTGAACAATAAATACTTGCTGTTGATGATACCATTTAAAGAAATAAATGCTTTACACCGAGTGCATATAAGCACTTTAACTAAAATGAAGTAAGAATCATGTTCTTTTATTCTGCTGTTTGTATCTGAGTGGAAAGATAATATTCCTATCATAAAGAAACATATTAGCAGCTCAGCTCAGATATCATTCCAAGGCATAGCATTGTTTGGGAAGCAAAGTTTGTGTGCTATTTTTAGGCTGACAAACCATGGCAGGCAAGCCAGAATCTGAAGCCTACTTGAAAGTAGTTGTGTAAATTATGGCTGGTGTCAGATCTCACCCCTCCAGGAAAACAAACAAAATACAATAAAGGATGTATTTCATTTTTTATGAAATCAACAAGAATTGTAACACAATTATCGTCCAGCCAGACCACATCTATTCTTTCTCTTCACAGGATGACTTAACGCACTATCAGTAATTTGGTTTGCACTATACCTGTATGCCTGCCCTGTAAAATGATAAGCTGTATATTTCATGTTGTCCAGTCAAGTCCACCTAAGTATCAAATGTCTGGATAACTAAATGGCAAAATGGCAATGGCAATTACTGGGAAGAAAATCACACCCCTCCAACTTCTTTTTGTGTATTTGTTTTACTAACACTCTATCCCCCACTTTTCTTCCTTCTCACAAAGTGATTGAAGCATCTTTGAATTTATATTATTTTTATACAAATTAGGTATGATGTTTCCCTAACAGTATAATTCCAACTTTCTGGTTTGTGATTTTATTCCAAACAAGCAAAGCAAATTTGTGCATGTCATTGAATATCATCTGGCCATTATTTGAGTTCCATCAAGACGCAGCCCACAAGGACCAGTTAATAATTCCCAAGGATTTCTTCCTCACTTGATAAATTTGCCCTATTACTGTATTCCCTGAGAACAAAAGGGAGGTGAAATGCTTTAGGAAATGATGTTTTTACCAATTAATCAACAAATTTTATTGCAGTCTCAGACCAGCATCAAATATTTATTACACTGTGACAGGTAGCAAAAGAAAATCGAAGATAGACTTTCATAAAATCACTATAAACTACAATAGTATGTCACACTAAAAAACAACACTTTTGAATTCTATCTTCCTATACTTTGTTACCACCACTGATACTCAAGTGGTTGATAACTTCTATCTATACCATTCTGATCTCTGTAAGTATAGAAATAGCATAGAATCAAAAAGGCCTCCAGTCCTTATGTATTTGCTAAATTTGTCATTTAGAGTAGCCCCATAATGAGTCAGGCAGCAAATGAATTTAATAAATAAACAAACAAATTTCTGCCTTTCATGTTCAATCATTGACAAGAATCAGACAAGAAAATATGACGCAGACTCAGATCAGAATGGTATGCACAATAATTTTCCTGTTACTTTATAGAAGGAAAAGTTGGTTTTTGAAAAAGGCGGATAGGAAGAATATCAACCATTTTAAGCTTTAGTGTTTTTATTTATTTATTTACTTATTATATTTGTATATTGCCCTTCTCCCGAAGGACTCAGGGCAATTCACAGCCAATAAAAACCAATAATATAATACTGTTTAACAATATATAATAGTGTTGGAGCCTTCTGAGAATATAGCGGACAACCAAGAAAATAAACAAATGCATGAGCTAAGAAATGGATCATCAAACACATCAACACAGAACCAGGCTCATATCTCTATATTTTGGACACATTTTATATATACAGATGTAGCTTTTTCAATAAATTTATTGTTCTGGAAAAGGTGGAAAGAAGAGGAACACCAACATCAAAGTGGATGGATTCAATTACAGTAGCTGTGAATGGGATTATAGGGAAACATGATGGATCAGCTTGGGTATAGATGGTCCTGGAGAAAACCTGGGTGGTCACTAAGACTCAAATTATATTTTATTTATTTATTTATTTATTCGATTTGTATACCGCCCTTCTCCCGAAGGACTCAGGACTATATTTAATAGCATATAAACATGATCATAACCAGCAACAATGTGGTTTTGTTTCTTTTTGCAATGATATGTTTAGGTAAATCCCTGAACAGAATTCACTTTGTGATTTGAATCTTTGAAGGAATTTTTGAGGAAAAATCACACATTTACAAAAGACAGACTGATAAAACTACACATTACTAACCCTTCTAGTCCATAGATGCTCTCTGACATTTCTACCTTTTTTTAAAATTTGAATTTATATCCCGCCCTTCTCCGAAGATTCAGGGCGGCTTTCTGACATTTCTTCCGGACTAGTGGAAATATTTTCAAACAAGCACGAAGGACTATTCCAGTTTGTCATTACCTCATTTTTTAAGAATGCCTATGGACCCTGTATGAGTCATGCTTATTTTAAATTAAGGGAGTGAGTTCAGTTGGCAATGTACTTAGCGGCATCATAAAAATACCATATATAGTAACCTCTCTCAAGATAAGCTCTGGTCTTAATAACTGCATGAACCAAACCAAGGTATTCCTTAAAAACAATATAGAAGTGATTTCTCCTTGTCTTCCTTTTGATTCCCAAATATCCAATTCCAGCTTAGCCTATAGCCTTGAAATATCATTTTCGTCCCCCATTCAAATACTATGCAGCTATGTACTTTCACCTTCTGTAAAATATGCTAAATAGCCACATTAAATTTGGATAGAAAAGCATGTTTGATGGTCTTCAAGATGGAAGAGACTCTGGCAGGCATCAAGCTAAATGTGCATGTAGTCTAGTTCATCTGTCTCTCCTCTAGGGCAGGGGTCTCCAACCTTGGTCCCTTTAAGACTTGTGGACTTCAACTCCCAGAGTTCCTCAGCCAGCTTGAAGTCCACAAAGGGACCAAGGTTGGACACCCCTGCTCTAGGGTATGAAAGTTGTGGAGAAATTTTATCCATCCACAAAAAAAAAAAAATCAAGAAAAAAACTGACAGAGAGAGAAGGGGAGAGAGAGAGAGAGAGAGAGACAGAGAGACAGAGAGACAGAGAGAATGGAAGAATAGGAATAGGGGTTAGTGAGAGGAAGAGGAAGACAAACCTATTGGGCCAATGATAATCAACAGATATATGTTTCAGTTCTTTACAAGACTATCCCCTCAGTAAAAAACTTCAACAATACCTGTAACAGATAGAGCTGAAGCACAGTATAATAAAAGATTGTATTTCTTAGTAAGCTAACTTTGCTTTGCTTAAATGTTTAGAAATTCAAATCATAAACTAACAATGCATGCTTATTTGAGATAATGTTTTGAAAATTGCTGCAATACTAGTGTGGAGTAATGTTAGTAAAAAGTAATCAGAAACAGGTACTTTTTACATGGACATTTTTAAAAAGTATAACAGAACATATTTCTCATCTTCCCACAACAAAGGCAAATTATGTACCATCTACTTTGGATAATGGATAGCAGACAGATGCTGGAATGTGCATTTATGAGCTGTGGCGCATTAATTAATCGTCATAGGAAGAGTGAATCCATTTCTCTGCATTATTAGCTTACAAACAAGAGACATTTTACCCAAAATGCTCAAAATGCTTCTCTGTTATTACAACAATGCAATTTAAATCTAATATTTAATAGCACTTCTTTTTTTAAAAAGAGGCAATAAATTTTTAATCAATTCAGCTTTGTTCTGTTACTGATTAGACCTATAGACCACAAAGAGCCAGCATGGCAAGAACCTCAAAAAGACTTATTTATGTCAATGACAGATCAAAGCAGCATTACTAGAATTATGTAATCTCTTTAAATGTGGTGTTGAAAGAAGAGAAGGAGGATAAAAAAAGGCTATTCCACATGCATCGTGCAACTTTTTCTTTATTTGACTGTATTGCTTAAGTGACTTTTTTGAAGATGTAATTAGAAGAGTGCAGTATATTAATCAATATATCATTGCAGACAAAACCCATCCATTTCTTGTGTGGTTTTTTTTTTTTTTAGAATTTCTTGTCAAAGAGAGTTATTTAAACAAAATACTTTAAAAATATGGAAAGTAGCATAATACAGTTTTTAAAAGAAAATCACTAGCTTCCTGCATTATCTTTAATCCCAAGAACACCTCTGAATCCATAATAGGCCCATAGGATTTCTTAGAGATTAAAAATAATAGATGCTTAACATGGGGCTACGCCCATAACCATAGATAAAGGATAAAAATACAGTCTTAAATATATTGCAAGAAGAGGAACTACAGAGGATCAAAGCTGAAATGTTAGGAAATCAATGTTTTATCTTGCATTGAAGCCATCTTGTGAATCAGTAAACCCCCCCCTCAGCAGCCATTTTGAAAAAATATGTGCAATATATTCTCAAACTTTTAAATGTGCCTCAACCAAAAACATCCCTTAGGGATCCCAGTGTTAATTTAAGTGTAGGAAAATTTTCTATCACATTACTATTTGTAACCAGACTACAAAAACTTATATTTCTAATATCTCCTTTCTCTAAGGAATCCAGAAAAATAAGTAGAAGAGAAATGTAATGTAGCAACTCTACATAGATAAGGAACCTTGTCTACTATAGGAGTATATTTTGACATGGATCATGACATATAAATGTGCTTTTGTTGTTACATTTCAGCTATCATTTATTAGCATATTTCTGCACATTATAACACATTTTTCATTAGATTACCTTCATCATTATTTTAAAAACTATGTTTCCTGATCTTAGCCATGGTAAAGAAAGAACAGATGAATTCATCACTCCTACCACTCTTCAAATTCTTGACGTATTTCACTAATATGATGGATTATCCCAGAGGGGTACCCAGATGTTTCTCAAATGTGAGCTAAAAGTCCTCGCTATTCATAATACTTATTCACAATGCATATATGGGATTCTTTTTTCACGTTTTGGTCAGATAAAAACTTATTGCAGTTTCTTAAAAACAGCAACCTTAAAAGGGATATGTACCTGTTGATTTGCTAATGCTTTGAAAATGTTCATTTACCTTTTTAAAAGAAAAAGAATAACAGAAAGCCAACCCATCAAGGGCCCTCAAAAATACTGAATCTGATACTCAAGTATATTCCTAGCCACAAAGAAATCTGAGGTTTTTTTCTTAATTACATAGGATGAATATAAAATACTAGTAGCATTCTATATGCTGTCCTCCATGAGCCACCTGCCACCTCGCACTGTCCTTCTAGGTATTTCAGAAAACACCTGGGCAAGATGTTTGCTGGAGATGCTATGAGATAATTAGCAAATAAAACCATTCCTGGCAGCCCTTCAGCATTAGTGTCGAGCCACAGCAGCAAGCTGGCACCTGGCAAAGAGAAATGCTAGATGCGATAATTCCAATTTACACATTCAGCACAACATTCCATCTGCCTGTCATTGGGAAACAGTTTCATATTCAATGATAACAAAGATACCCTGAAACAATACGGTGTCCAATTGCTGACATGGAGATTCCCTGAACAAAGCCGGCACCAGCTACAAATGCCTTTTTTTTTTTTTTTTGCTTACATGATTAGAAGGGTTTTTCTACTGAAGTAAAAAAAAAGGCAAAAATGGACTTCAAAGAGACATGAACTAACCAAAGTTGAAAGCAGGCTGTTATTCAAAGGATGGGCCCAAAACCTGCATAAAAAACAATCATTTATTTTAACTTGGATACTGAAAGAAATAACTAATGTGATAAACCTACCAACTTAGAAGTTTCAAAGGTTTATCACATTACTTATTTTTCTGCAAGATGTTGTTACAAGCAGGTACATGGAAAAATGCTAGACATCTACAGTAGACACCTTAAAAAACAGAGAAGAGGAATTGCTAAGAAAGTCCATGATGTTTGAAAATGACTCTCTATATTATCTCCTTTGCTTTGTGAGTGGAAAAATTCCATGAATTATCACAGTCGTAGCTGCAGACTACATTATTATTTGCTAACCAACCCTAACCAAACAAACAAAAACCCTTGAAGATTGGAACTTTTGTCATAACTTGAATGCCCCTAAAAAATCCAATTATTTTTTAAAAAATATATAAATATTGCAAATTGTCAAAGATATCTGATTATTTCCTATCTCCTTTTTGTAACAATATTTGTGATTTTTATTGTTATCTTCTGGTAGGAATATGGACGTTATCTTAACTAAATTTATATTTACACAAAAGTAGTTTGTCGCGAAAGTGACTGTCTGCGAAGACTCCTGGATTGGGGCTGAAAGCAGAAGCAGTACATTCCGTCCCATAGTTGTGTATGGGTTGCCCTGACAGACTGGTCTCACATTATCTTAACACATTATCTTAAATACTATGAAAGAAGAAATCCAAAAAAGATCAACAAGAGCAGGGGTGTCAAACTCAAGGCCCCGGGGACAGAATCAGCCCATAGGGTGCTTAGATCTGGTACACAGGGCCACCTGGAGACAGCGAAGGACCAGCCCGAGGTGCCTCTGTCAGTGAAAACAGAGCACGGGAGTGCCATGTGTAGCCCTCCTAGCTCCGTTTTCACTGGCAGAGAGTTGCAGGAGGCTGTCTCAGCCGAAAATGGAGCTCAGGAGCTGATTTTCACTGGCAGAGTGCTCGGGCCACCACAGATACCCCCAATATGAGTGACATCAAGGTCAAACACAACCCTGATGTGGCCCTCAATGCAATCAAGTTTTAACACCCCTGAACTAGACGGTCGAAAGTAAAACAATCTTTTTCATCCTTTTTTGAAAACTTTCAAATTTGGCTATCCATGCTTTGCACCAGATACCAATAATTTAAAAATGTGGTGGCATGCACATGCACTGCATTTGTTTATACAATGTACATGTACATAAATACATGCAATTAAGTCTGCTGATAAAAAGTGAGTTAACAACTTTGTTTCTTTATCTCAGCAGCTCCTGAAAAAGACTGTAGTGCTGTAAAATACATCTCAATACTTACTGTAGTATTTTACTGTAGTATTTCATCCATCTATTTGGCTTCTATCAGCAGCCTTAAAAATAGTATTCTATGGTCCCAGAAACTGCATTCTAGGACATTGTTTTGCCCAGTTGCTCCTTTTCAAAGTCAGACAAGGCTCCAGTTGAGGACAGCACCGGTGATCATGATCATGTGTCTTTAATCAACAACGCCGGAAGTTAACTGCAAGTTTTTCCACTCGTTGATTGTTCTGTCAGGAAATTTCTCCTTAGTCCTAGGTTGCTTCTCTCCTTAGTTCGTTTCCATCCATTGCTTCTTGTCTTGGTCTTCTGGTTCTTTGGAAAATAAATTGAACTTCTCTTCTTTGCGGCAACCTCTCAAATATTGGAACACTGCCTATCATGTCACCCCAAGTCTTTTTTTTTTTACTAGACATACCCAATTCTTGCAAGTGTTCTTCATGTTTTAGCCTCCAACCCCCAATCATCTTTGTTGCTCTTTTGTGCACTCTTTCCTGAGTGTCAACATCTTTGATATATTGTGGTAAACAAAACTGGACATAGTATTCCAAGTGTGGTCTTACCAAGGCATTACTAACATTAGTTTTAGTAATTATTAACTTATCAAGCCATTACGAAGTGCTACTAACATGTCACATGATCTTGATTCTATCCCTCTGTTAACGCAGCCTAGGACTGCATTGGCTTTTTTGGCAGTTGTAGCACACTGCTGGCTCTTATAAAAGTGACTGTCTAATAGAACTCCAAGATCCTTCTTGCAGTCAATGCTATCGAGCCAAGTTTTAACTAATCTGTACTTGTAAATTTGTTTTCTCTTGCCTAAGTGTAAAATCTTGCTCTTTTCTACATTGAATTTAATTTTATTAGAAAGGGCCCAGTATTGAAGTGTATTGAGATCCACTAGAATCTTCAGCCCATCTCAAGACAGGATCTACACACACACACATACACACACACACAATTCTTTGAATCATTAGAATAGAGGTTGGGCAGGAAAAAAATTCCTTTTTTCCTATTTCCCTTGGTATCATTTGAAAAAATGTTGTTGGTCTTAGAAAGCAGTTTCAATTTTCTATCCTTCTATTTTAACCTGCCTTAATCTGTTAACAAAAGTACTTTAGGTAAAATGATTCCTTCAGTTGCCTTAGCTACAAATCCCCATAGTATACTATAATTGAAACCTACTCACGTAAGTTAAGAATAATTAGGAACCCAAATTAAGCCAAATAGAAATTTAATTCAAACAGTCAGCTGCTGTCATTTAAATGGTTACGGGGTATTACTGTTGCTTAACATATCCGAATGTCTTCAAAATGGACCTTGCTTGTTGCTTGGCATCTTAAGGAGGTACTCTTTCATTTCATGGGCCTCACTCAAATGAAGTCCATTTTCATAAAAGCTCACCAGTTAATGTCAAATGAGCTTTTCAATAAGCCAATTTGTAATTCTACACAGCAAATGAAGTACAGCTGCTCTGAGGTAAATAAAACTGACACTTTATATAACACCTGAATGCATCCCACCCAAAAAAATAAAAATAAAAAATAAAAACACAATGATCTCTGTTTCAAAGGTTTATTAACTCCAAGCTCTGCTAAAACCAAAGCTAATAATTAAATATGGTTCCTGACTTCTATTAAGTAGTATAATACCTGCTGATATGGTGTCCGTTAGTATTTCAATTAGAGGAAGGTTTGCTTTAAAAGGGGGCAAGGTAAATTGTATTTGTTCAACCACAATTGTGCCCAGAATTTCTGTTGTTAAGCAAGATGGTTGTTAAGTGAGTCATGATCCATTTTATGACATTTTTGCCTCAGTTGTTAAGCAAACCATTATAGTTAAGTGAATCATGTGGTTATTAAGTGAATCTGTTTCTTCTATCATTGACATGCTGGCCAGAACCTGGCTAGGAAGTTCACAAATGGCTATCTCATAGCTTTTGGAATGCTGCAACTGTTGCATATACTGGTTGGTTGATAAAGGCCCAAATTCTGGCCATGTGACCATAGGGATGCTTCACTGGATGTAAGTGGATGAATACTGATTGTAAGTCACCTTTTTTCAGTGCCATTGTAACTCTGAACTGTCACTAAACAAATGGTTGTAAGTTGAGATTTACCTCCAGTCAAAGGTTTTTGGACTTTTCCATTTGTAACAGGTTCTAACCTTTCCCACTCGTTTCTTCTTTGGTTTTGTGTTATGATGATTAATTTTGAAGTTTTATAATACTGACAGATGTATTTGTTCTTCCCTTGGTCCTCCCCTTGGTCTAGTACAGTGAAATTATTTAAAAGTATAGTAAGATTAAGTGTAACATTTAAAAAAAAAACAGGATGTATCATTCTATCAGTACGGAGCTCAACATTGGCAAAAATCCCATTTGATCCATAAATATATACAAAATCAGTAATTCTGCAAAGTGATTCACAAGCTATTGTATGAGCAATACTAGAACTCGTGCACGAAGCAGGATCTAAGCAATTGCACAAGTTGTTCCATGAACTATTGTCTAAATCCTTACAGGTTCATTAGAACCAAAAAGATAGTGTTTCTTGTCCTGCTTTCATTCCTACCACTGTTCATGGGACATTGGCTATATTTGCTATTTCTTTACTGGATTCACTAAAAATAGTGCCAACCTGTTCTTGTGTTATGTATTTTGTGCTGAACACAAAACTAACAAATAGTAGTATACTATTGTAGATTTATTAAGTATCTGTAAAGTCATAATGAAGAAACAGGTTCTCCAGTAACATTGGAAAAAAATGTTACGGGATTTTCAAATTCAGATATGCCAACATTTAAAATTGAGTTTTTCAAACTATTTTCGTGAAACACCAGGGTTCCATGATTCATAAGAACCATGACAACAACAACAAAAGAATTCAGTAAAGAAGTAATTTGAATCAAGTGACAATATCATTTTATTTATTATTTGCTTTGGGAGAAATCCTGAATTGACCTTTTATTATCAACATTTGTGAATATTCTTTAGAGAAGACTTCATAATACAAATGGTAATGGGAAGTCTAAAATCTCACTGTGCCAAATATCACAAGATTTCTGTGTAGTTATTCTCAACATCTTGCAAGAATTTATATAAAAATATTAATATATTGCATTGTTTATTAATATGAAATTTCAGACATACTTATGTAGCTATAGTTTCTGGGAGAAAAGCTTAGCTTGTCATGTAAGACTGACATCTCGCAAGATCTGGTGACACCTTGGCAAGTTTGTAATTTAAAAAAAAAAAGAAATTTAAAATATTCTGCAAATGCCATATTACCACATATTAGTTAAAAGTAATAGGCTTAGGACTCCATTGAAATACACACTGTAATTTAGAACATTTTGAGATGTAGGTATAAACCAGAAGACCAGATTTTTAACTAGATCACCTATAATGACAACCCTTCAAGGCATCCTAATTTCAGAGCACAGTACATACAATCTAACTTTAGATTTTCTTTTTAATTGCATTCTTACATTCTCTCTTTAATAATACATCCTAAATGATGTGTCCCTCAAGGAAATTATTCGAAGTGGAATTTGCAGGTTACTAGTTTACTTATAATACATTTTACAGCAGGCTTTACAGCTCATTAAATCTACCCTGACTGGCCTTTCTGAAGCATGGTGTCAAACTCAGACAATTCTTATGACTTTTTATGTAATTATTTACTGTGAATCATCTTAATAAAAGCAGAAATATGCAAACAAGTTTTCAAAACTCCCATCAACTTGAATGGGCAAAAACACATCACAAACCATCAGTTTGTTCCGTATTGCTTTCCATGCTGCATGCCAGTTTCATCTGTTATGAATTAACTAATGAAAAAGGACAAGAAACAAACAGTACATTACTGTTTACAAAGAGCAGATTTATCTCAAACCCACTGAAATGCGCAATCAATTCTAAATGGCCACAAAACCCCCATTTTCCTAAACAGAATAGTGATACTGAGTAGACATGTGAACTTGGACTATATTATTGAAATTCATTTTACAAACATTTTGTTTCAGTAAGATTCTCATTTGACAATTCAGGCAGGAAAAAATGTGTGTCCATGCATGTATGGTTAGTGTGCATTTTTGTGCTTGCGTGTTTGTGTGCCATTCCATTTCTATTCATGATATAAATATAAAAGCAATTCTTTATTTCCATTGAAGAATGAAGGGGAAATATATACATGCATACATATACATACATACATACATACATACATATTTGTTTTCTGAGGTTTTTACGGGTGTTTGTATGTAGGTCTTTGGTTGTTCGGGTTTTCTCCCATGTAAAATTGGAAGTGTCTTGGCGACGTTTCGACAAAGTCTCATTCGTCATCTTCAGGCTTCAGCTTTGTGCATTGCTCCCAGAAGCACGAAGCTGAAGCCTGAAGATGACGAATGAGACTTCGTCGAAACGTCGCCAAGACACTTCCAATTTTACATGGGAGAAAACCCGAACAACCCAAAACCTACATATATATATATACACACACACACACACACACACACACACCGTATATATACAGGTATTTAGATATATTACAGAGGAAATATCAGTTTCCATTCATGACTGGCTGAATGGATTTGACCAATATGATGCATTCCAGATGGCAACAGACTAACTGGAATCATGAAGTTTTAGCCCAAAATTTGATTTGCAAAGAAAAGGAAGAATATCAAGGCAAGCAATTTATATATGAGAAAAAATTCAATTAAAATGCAAAATTCAGATATAGGGATTGTGACACAGACGGCCTCTGTGGTATCTATATTTAAGAGCAGATTTGTATTTTCTCATCTTCTTAGCCCACAATTCAGTTCCAATTTATTTATTAATCTCTGAGTGTAAATGTTCAAGATTAATTGATAAAATGCACTAACATCACTGTTAACTGCTAATGATGTTAAAGGCCTGAATGTATTTTTATATGAAACAGTATTCAAGGTGTGATTTGGATTTGGTCAAAAACAAATGATCCAGGACAATGTTTCTTAAACTCTACTGCCCCCAAAACCCAAAAGCAGCTTTTCTTTGTATGTGTTATATTTACTACATTAAAAAAATAAAATTGATATGTTTTTGCTACTACTGTACCACTTCTCACTATTGTTTAATATGATTTTAATAACATATTATTTTAAAACAGGCTGAAAATAATTCTGTTCTTTAGGTTCAGTAAGAGGGTCCAGGGAGACCCCACAGGATCTATTTTAAGAAACACTTATCTAGGAGTACTTATAGAAAGGGCACCTCAACTAAGCCATCAATACTACAGCTCTAATCAAAGAAAAGTTTGTGGATAAAGAAATTACAAAAAGCTTTAGCAGAATAAAAATTTTAGAGCTAGGAGAGAACTTGAGATGGTTTATTTTATTTAAGTCCACAGGGTTTTTGTTTGGCTTTTAGAGTTTCTGGATCACTTTTGATTTGCTTATAAGAATTACAGGATCTAAAGTATGCCTTTTTCTAGCTAAGGGGTTTAAAAATGACATCAGATGCCGAACATAAGAATAGCTATTGAGATCTTTATACAGCATTCCAAAGGTCAGCAGCACCTGGCCACTCATGAATCTGCAGAACTCGATAAGATTATGCCAGGGATAAACTAATGCTATATAAAAAGGTGGAGAACAGCAGATAAGAGAGAATAAGTGACTTTGATGAGACGAATTTTTTATTCCTTTTAAGAATTTGATCTGAAGCATAACATTTCAGCATCCGACACACAATACAAGCTGTGCTCCTAGCAGACAACTAAAGAAACATTAAGTTTGTCTATTTCTTTTTCTGGAGAATGTTTTATTATGTTATCTGGAAGGATTTAAAGTCAATATATTACAGAAGTATATAAAAGTATTCCTTCTTTTACACATTTCATTCTTTTAACTTGGATTATGTACAACATATTTTACGTTTTGTTCAAAAGCAAGTTTCCAATTTGATATCACATTCTACCCCAAATCACATAATTTAAAACTGGATCCGAATTTGGCAAAACAGAATAATGTCCATATATCAAAAAATATTCAAGAAAAGGGCTTCAGAATATGGAGGACCACAAGAATAATACCTCTGTAAAGCAGTCACATTTCTTTCCAGGTTTTTGCAGGAACCTAGAAAAATATATTGGTGCTTTAATAGGTCCATTCATTAAAGCCACATTTATAAATAAAACTTATTAAAGCAGCCACTTCTTTAAATGATCTAAAATAACTTTCTTTTTTTTATATTCTGATGGAAGCTTGAAAAAAAAAGATATCCCAGTTTTAAGGAAGCACTGTGCTTATACTTTTCCACATTTCAAATAATGTTTTGAATCATGTACCCTGTTTACCCAAAATACTCATCTCCCTGCCTATGGCAACTCTGGATGGAGCAGGTCAGGAAGAGTTGACAATCACTACTTCAATCTCATGGTTGTGACTAATCATGGAGCTATTCTTCCCCAAATCACTTATTTTTAGCAATTACAATAAACATTTATGTAAGAGAGGTTCAAAACAGTAAACTTGGTTAATGTTTTGATAACTTTGTCAGGAAATCTGGAGACAAAAATGTTGAAAACATAATGTAGACGTTGAGTGGAGGAACTTAGTTCCAATTCCTTACTCAAACTACATTTTATTGACTCTTACAATTAAATGATTAATATACATTTCAACTCAAAAAAGACTAACAATAAAATATATCCAATGAAGTATATGAAATCATGGTAATTAAATTTTAAGACATTCTCTTCTGGCTAAAGAGAAAGAACTTAATTCCTTTCCTAAAAGAAAGGAATGCAGAAGTTATGGATAGGTCAGGTTTCATATCAGTGGGCAGATGCACAAATTGTTAGGCTGATTTGCTTCACAAACCTGTTGTGAAAAGCTATATATCTGGCAAAAGCATCTCTTTAGCATTTGAAATGAAACATTTCTGAAAGCTAAGTAAAACAGTATATTTATTTTTTCAAGTTGGATGCTTCCTATTTTATGTAATTGATTACAAAGCCCACAATTTTCCAATATAAATCCAAACCTATTATTACGCATTTAAAAACCAACAGGAGAATTTCTAAACCTGAGAGTAGTGAAGTCTTCTCTTCTCAGTTAATCTGGTTTAGAAAAGCCTTGTTGATTTATCTTCAGATATCAATAAATAATTACAATTAACTGCAGTGTCCTATTAAACAGCTCATCTATAACAAATTTCCACCAATGTTTATCAATAAAATTATTGTTTTTTCTTGTTTTTGCCCTTGTGTCTTGTGTCCAGCTTGTTTTATTTGACAAGTAAAAGTACTTGGGAAATAATAGTCTGCTTTGATGGAGTAACTTACAAAACAGTACCCCCTCCCATGCTCTTGCTGAGAATATAGCTTTTGTGTAGAATGCACATATTGTCACTTTTTATTTCAAATAATCCAGACAGTTTTATCTCAGACAACAAATGTCTGCTTACAAAGCCACATTGTTTTATAGTCAAGCATAAATGAATGTTGTTGGTATATGAATATTACCAATACCTACATATGCAAATTCCTAGAAAGTTTTATATATCTTCCCTATCCAGAAATGTACTTAAGATTCTCCCAGACTGCAAGATAGATTTCCCTATTAATAGATGAACCTTCCATTTTCCCTGATCCTATTACTGTATTAAAAAAAGAAAAGCGATTAAGAATTTATAGAAAAATGCAAATTATTCACAGTCACTAAAATTTTGTAGTGTTGGCCTCCATTGATAAAATGGATGCCCAAAAAAATGACTAGCAAATCAAGCAAGTAGGCTTGCTCTAATTTAATATAGGAACACTTTTGCCATTTCTTTTCAAAATTTCTTTTATTCAAGGTTTCACATTCTGGGTGATAGGATTATACTCAATCCTAAAGCTAAACTAAGCTCTGTTGACGTTGATTTCCCACAGATTTTTGCCAGCTATAAAAACATCCACCTCTAAGCCCTATTATATATCTATTAAACCAAAGGCAGATATCTTGCAAGAATGCCAATAAAATAAGATTAATTTGGCTTGAAGTTACCTCCACATCAGTATTCCATTCCAGAATAAAAAAAACCACAACTTTTGATTTATTCTAATAATTTTTAATTAGTGTGGCTCCCTTCCGTCTACTCTTCCCAATTTCTCCCTAATTTTCTTTCAAGTGAGAAATGAAGCCTTTTTAAAAAAAACACACACACACAAAGGCTGTACACGCCTTCTCATTTTAAACTGAACTTTCCCGGAAAAATAAAGTTTTATTCAAATGCAAAGACCACCAGGAACATATGTAGATAATTATCTCTAACAAATCGCAATGATTTTTTAACAGACCACATGTGAGAAGTGTGTTTTGAAGACTTGGCCTTCAATACTTTATCAACCCAATAGGGGTGGGGGGAATAGTCTTAAAAGTTGGTCAGGCAAACCAGGCTTTTGAAGGGCAATATCCCCTGAGAGAGATTGCTGGTCTTCATTCCGTGAAATCTAAATGAGAGTTCCTACTACACTTTTTTTTTTTCAATTCAAGCCCATGAGCCGTATCTTAGAACAGAGCCAACATTAAACTAAATAGATATGTAAAAGCTTTTTTCAGGATATTCATGGAGTAAACAGTTGCATTTGTCATTCAGCAGGCTTCAGAAAGAAGTGAATGGGAATATATTATTTCACATGTTATGCTCTTAGCATGTATTTTTAGCTAAATCCCAATTGAATACAAAATTAGATGGAGGGAGAAGAAAAGAAATCTGTATTTTCCCCAGACAGAAGATCCTTTTTTCATAAATAGTAACAGACTTAACCTTCTGAACACTTTCAAGTGTCATAACTGAGCCATCTCTATACCACATGTCATTTTCATAAGAATTGAAGGGGGGGATAACTATAGATCAATGAATCCAGCCTGATTTTAGAAGGAAAAAACAGTCTTAAGTCTTGCAGTATTTATCTCTTCATACTGTAAGGAACCATACTTATTTATACTTACACATTTCATCTAATGCTTTTAAACACAACATAAATCTTTTTTTAAAATTTCCAATGATAGTTACAGGAACACACAAAGTGTTGTTGTTTTTATTGTTGCTTGGATTCAATCAAATCTCCAAATTTGTCCAAAGTAAATCAATATTTTTTAATCAAACTATGGTCTAAATTATATCAATGCTTTGCAACACCTCGGATTTCATCATCTATAGAATTAAAAATACAAGATACTCACAAATCTGCCTCTCTCTGACCACAACTAATTATCATGAGTCCAAGTACAATAATGGGTAATAAAGATACTTACAGAAAATAAAATGGCAATGTTTGGTATGTAAAGTTGTGAATATATTGACTTTCCAGATCTCTAATGGGATGCCTCCTAAGACTTGGAAGGGACCTTGAAACCTGTGATAAAATCTACAAAACCTGGAGCTCATTCCCACAGCCATACCAATACATTTTTCTCCTGTTCTTAAGATGGGAGGAAAACAAGTCTTTATATAGCCTTCCTTACCAATCTCAGCAACAAGGCTGATCAGTGCTGCTGTCTGCATACAGAAATGCCCTCCCCATTCCAGTCTGGTCAAATTCATCATCTCCTCCTTGTTTGAGTGCTTTTGTATAATACAAGATCAATCACCAGTGAGAACAGGCTGAAATTGCCCAGGCAAAACAAAGTTCTTTCTCTGTTTCACAGAAGAATTCAAAATACAGTCAAAGCTCCTATAGTTCTCTAATTCTGCCACAACTATTGCTTGATACTTGCAAACTGGGATGTGACGGAAGGGTTGGTGAACAAATTGGGCATTTTATTTTCCTATTATTGAAAGGAATATTGACTTCATGAAACTGCTGCATTTCATCTTCCAACTAAGTCAATATTCCCCTAACTAAACCACATACAAATAAGGGAAACAACTCCTGGTTCTCTTCTTAAGCTCTATACATTCCAGCAGCACAAAGTCTTACAATAGGACAAGAAGGGGAAAACTAATGTTGAACAGTATCAACTACCAAGGATTCTTTTCCCATAAAACCCAGGGATGTACACAGGAAATTTATTTTGTTTTTCCACAGAATACACTAATTCTGAAATAGCTTGGAGTGGCTTCAGTCTATCCTGGCAGCTACAAGCTACCAGCTACAAAACCAGAAGCTACCCTGTAAAAATATGTCCTCAGACAAAACTAAATGAAGTATCTTCATACCTGGGTAAGGAGTTCCATAGTCATGTTCTTCATGTAAACACAGAAAAACTGAATATGATATATACATACATTTAAGCACAGCTTGCTATAATTTAGCTACAATTCTATGCATACACAAACTCAGTACAAAAATTCAGGTAGTTAAAAATACACATTTGATTATCTTGTCTTTTCTCTGACTTGACAGGGCTACTCTATTTTATCCTGATAAGACTGTGAAAAAGGAAGGATAACTAACTCAAGATGAATTACCTGACAGGGAAGGAAATCAAACTTTGGAATCTTGTTCAAGTCCAACACCTACTCACCACACTTAATTTCTGATGATGTATCACTCCATTTTTTAATCTTGACATTTTTAGCAATAAAATCATTTTTGAAAGAAAGGAATTTTTAAAAAGGCAGCAAAATTGCAGCTTTGGTCACACTATAATTAGTTTTTACAGAATTCCATGAGATTTACTTCTAAGAAGACCCAAAAAATAAAATTGCATCAATAACTAGTTTGTGAATTATCATCTGTTAAGTGGTACTGTAAATTGCATCTGATTTCCAGTTTTTTCAGTAAGGTACTATACCTGTTCCTATTTTTATGGTATTTGAATTGGTTAATGACACAAACATGCAACACCCATTCATTTCAAGAGAACGTAAATGGATAAATGATGTTTTATACTGTTAGCCTATTGCATGTATAATATTATAAAACTACTGTGCTTATAGTATGCAAGAATTGCAGTGACATATCTTAAGTCTGTGAAGCTGGGGAAACTGAACAGAGATAAGCATCTAGTAGAAATCACAATGATGGAAAAATGACAAATTGTGCTTAGTACTGTCATGACTTAAATTCTAGCGCTTTGGATTTATGTCCTGATGTTGGGTGCAAGTATGTCAACCACAAGATTTGTGTCATGACACAGTTTGTCATTGGTACCTCTTAGTACCCCTATGAAAAATATTGCAAAAGAAAAAAAGTAGCTTATTCTTTTCTCTAATTTAAATATTCCCTTAGATGAACAAGTAGGAAAGTAATTTTAAGTGGAAACAAGATATAGGCTGACAGTAGCTCATTTTCGATTTCAGTGACCTGATTTTGAAATGAATTATGCGTATTTTCAACTTACTACACATCTGCCAGTAAGACCTAAAAACCTATATATTCATAAATGTGATTATGTGTCTGCATCTCTCTATGAGCATGTAGATGTTTGCCATCACATTTTTACAGTGTATCAAGAATATTTAAATCAATACTATGTTGGTTTTATATAATTTCAGATAGATAGATATAGGAAAAACAACTTCTACCAAAATAGTAGAAAGTCATGTGAAAGAATAATCCTAAAATATGTCAAAAATAACAGTAACATAACATGACAAAAATAAACTAAAAGTTCCAAAATACATCAATGTATTCCAAAATATGTGACTGAATAGCATTCCTCCAAGGGACACATGCAACAGAAATATGAAGCATCATTTCAAAAATGAATTACATTGCCCCTTCAGGCAAGGATGAATCATAAATCTGAATTATATTTTTTTTTATTCTTACAAATTACACATTAATGTATCTTACCTTCTGAACACTGCAGGAAGCTGACTATCAGAAGCAGCCAAAACCTTTTCATTCTGCAATCAGAAGCCACCATTATTGACCCCCTTTAAAACCGTTTTCTTTTTTTATTCCTTAACGATCCCAGTTATAAAATGCCCAGCGTCATTCAAGAGGGTGGTCTACATCATTCATCTTCATAACTGGGGAGAGAAATGAAAATGAAAATAATCAACTCATGTTCACCGTTAAATGAGACAGTAGAGATCAGATTCTATGCTGATGAGAAATCTGGCTGTGAGGGAAGACAAAAAAAATTGTCTGCTTTCCGTTAATAACTGAAGAGAGACTTCAATTAGCAAACCATGAGAAAAGAAGCACGTAGTGTGTATGAAGGATGGTGGCACATTCTTGCAAGAATTCCAGGATTTCGAGGAACTTTCAAGCTAAAAAATGCTGCAAGGCCAAAAGACATCTAACAATACTTGTAAGAAAGAAAGCAGGACAGTTGCCTCAAGAAACAAAGCAGGAAGACACCACTTCCAAGCATCCTTTTGCATTCACATTTTCAGGATCAATGTGATCCTTTGGGTAACATGCAGCTTCAATACCTGTTCAAACTCGGAGCAAAGAACTGAAAAGGTGTAAGATTTTTCTGAGATAGCAGGGTTCCATCCCTGGGTTAAATTCAACATCTATAGTTACTGAAGACACTGCTTCTTGGAGCGCAGAGGTTTGTCTTCATAAACATTCTTTACCAATAAGAGAAATGGGGTTGCAGCTTTTATCCCAAGGGAAATAATTTCTGCCAGGGATGCCTGGGTATTACCGAAATAATAACATTTAAAACTATGCTTTCGAGGCTGTGCAGAATGCACCATTCCCAATCAGTAATTACAGACCAAGAGTATGCAAACTGAACTTCCGATAGGGCTTTCATGCAGCTCTGCATTAATTATTTCATTAAATCTGTTATTAGACACCAATTACCTGGCTGCCTTCCCTCATCGCCAAAGCCCTTCTGCATTAATACGACAAGAGAATGCTTGCATCTATTTCTCCATTGCTTTTGTATATTTCTATCCAAAACTATTACTCATCTCCACCCAGAACTAGAAACTGATGTATATCTGTGGATTTTCTCTGTGCTGAGAAGCAAACTGCATTCTACAACACAGCAGGAGACGAGGCATTGTGCACTTCCGTGAATGTTCATCTCTCTTTGAAAAAGCTGCCTACAGCTAAGGCAGCAAAAGTTATTTTTGCAAATGCAAACAAATAACTACAAAGCTGTGAACAGTTAAATCTGCCCTGGTCGCCTTTGTTTGACTCACTACATTGCCAAAGAATAGAAGAGTCAAACCAACAATGTAAGTTCCAAACTTGCTCTTTTTCAAATAGCTGGGAAAATATGAATCGTGCCAAATCCAGCTTACTGTTGCTTGGCTTTCAAAATGGCCAAATTCAGCCTACGTTACATTTGTGCCTAATAGGGTTAGAAAAATCACTCATAACAGATGTGCTGTATGATCCTAAAGATAATGCTCAGAAATTGTTTCAATGTCCCTTATTTTGGAATATGCTTAGAAGTAGAGTCACTGTGGCAAGATGGGAAATTCTATATCACATAAATTAATATGTTAGTTCATTGTCTGTTTCTGGTCCTTGAATGAAGGAATAGTAATCTTTGCATCCTGAATATTTTGAAAAATGTACACCTGCCTATAATTGCACTGTAGTAGCTGCTTTGAGACAACCAGTAAACTCTCTTTTGTTATTTAATGCAATGGTTTACTCCACATTAATAAAAGGAAGGAAGAAAATTGGTTAATTACACGTACCGTATGTATCCTGCAATTCAGAAGATATTTGTAATGAAAGTGCAAACAGGGAAAAATAGGAGTCTAGTTTCCCAAATCCTTACTGTTTTTAACTCCCCTGTATACTTTTTCCTAAATTTTTATACTCTTATAATTGGTAACAGATCGTCCATAACTTATAACCGTTCAAAGTTACGATGTAAATGTAACTTACTGTAAAGTTGTAAACATGACTTTATGACCAATCCTTGATGTTTCAACTGTCACACAACCCCCATTGTCATGTGATTGTAATTTGGGCACTTGGAAATTATTTCCCATTTACAACAGCTGTAACTGCTAGAGGTTACATGATTGTGATTCGTTATTTTTCTGTCTGGCTTCTGACAAAGAAAATTAGGACAGCTAGTTTTGCTTAATGACTGTGGGTTATTTGCTTAGGCCCATGGTAAAAATGGTCCTAAAATCAGGTCCAGACATATGACTTGCTTTGTGACCACAGCTTTTTATGAAAGAAATTCCACTCCCAAATGTGTTTCTATATCAAGGATTTACTTGCATGCTATAGCACTCTGAAAAGAAAAATTCTTGAGTAGGTAAATATTCAGGACCGATTTGGAAGAAGGATGCTATCTCAGCAATCATTCAGAAATTATTCATGTGGCCTATTCAATTTCAGAAGTGGTATTAGGCTACCTTCAAACTACAATTCAGTTTTTCCCACTTTAATATACCAGTGGAGTATGAAAAAAGCACTTTTGATGGGTACAAAAACAAAGGTTCTAAAAAAAAGAAAAGATCAGTCCCCCTCTCCCAAAAAAATGTACAACTCTCTTGCTACTTTCAAAAGTGTGACAGAAGAAGTTCTCGGCAGATACCTAGAGGTATAATAAAAAACAAAGGAAAAGAGAAAAGATCTATTGCTAGTTAATCTAGAGGTGACACATCAGCTGCTGCAGGAGTATCCTGAAGCTGACACAAAGGAATAATTACGTTATATCTTGAAGTCTTATACCCACAGCAAGACGAGCATTCTCTAGTGAAAAATCTATAGCATCCGCAAAGAAACAAGTTACATGTATCGCTGAAAGGATGGTTTGTCTTTTTATTTTTATTTTTCTGTCTGGCTTCTGACAAAGAAAATTAGGAAAGCTAGTTTTGCTTAATGACTGTGGGTTATTTGCTTAGGCCCATGGTAAAAATGGTCCTAAAATCAGGTCCAGACATATGACTTGCTTTGTGACCACAGCTTTTTATGAAAGAAATTCCACTCCCAAATGTGTTTCTATATCAAGGATTTACTTGCATGCTATAGCACTCTGAAAAGAAAAATTCTTGAGTAGGTAAATATTCAGGACCGATTTGGAAGAAGGATGCTATCTCAGCAATCATTCAGAAATTATTCATGTGGCCTATTCAATTTCATAAGTGGTATTAGGCTACCTTCAAACTACAATTCAGTTTTTCCCACTTTAATATACCAGTGGAGTATGAAAAAAGCACTTTTGATGGGTACAAAAACAAAGGTTCTAAAAAAAAGAAAAGATCAGTCCCCCTCTCCCAAAAAAATGTACAACTCTCTTGCTACTTTCAAAAGTGTGACAGAAGAAGTTCTCGGCAGATACCTAGAGGTATAATAAAAAACAAAGGAAAAGAGAAAAGATCTATTGCTAGTTAATCTAGAGGTGACACATCAGCTGCTGCAGGAGTATCCTGAAGCTGACACAAAGGAATAATTACGTTACATCTTGAAGTCTTATACCCACAGCAAGACGAGCATTCTCTAGTGAAAAATCTATAGCATCCGCAAAGAAACAAGTTACATGTATCGCTGAAAGGATGGTTTGTCTTTTTATTTTTATTTTTTCTTTGCAAAAACTAGTCCCGATTAGAAAAAACAGTCAAGCTATTTAGCAAAGAAGGATGGGCTGTCTTGTATTTATACCCACAGCACACATACATGGACAGGCAAAGGAAGAATGTTTAGGATACTTTATCGAACAAAAGCCTGAATAGTAATAGCAGACTTCACGAACTTTTATAGACAATAAAAAGTGAACCAATATGATCATTAGAATAACAAGAGTGCCCAGCTGAGATAAATTAATAATTGCAAGGGAAATAAAGCTAACATTTGATTATTACTGAAGGAGTTTTTTTTAAAAAAAAAATGAGATTTCTTTGTTTATGTTTTTGCTTTTGGGATTCAAAACAAAGTGCTCATCTACATACATCTTCCAAAGATGAGAAATGCATCAAAAGATTGGACATTGAAAAGTCTAAATGATTTTTTTTTTAATTTTTGCATGTCACTTCATTACTGTAAGCTGTTTGAAGAAACAAGGAAAGAAAGCAAATATTTAAAACACTGGAAATTAAAGACCATTTTTCTAAAGGACAAAGAAACAGTTTTCCAGACTGTGTTGTTATTGTTGTTTTAAAGTGACAATATGGTTAGATTTATGTTGAGGTTTGGTCCATCTGAATTGTTGGAATATATAAAATAACAGAAAGCAATGTCAAGTACAATATAAATATTACAGTAACAGCTATTGGCTGGAAGGTAATGCAAAGAGATACTTCTGTGTGGAATGAGGTTGGCCATAACAAAATGTATCTTGATTTTTGTCTCTTAGATATTATGACAAACCTGAATTCCAGCTCTTAGGGATTAATTGAACCATTTCTTTCAAGCATTATCTCCAAGGAATGCATATTTAACCACTGCTATTGAAATGCAATGATTTTAGGGTAATATTAATTCAAGAATTTTTAAGACTTTTTGTAACACCTATATCTATACAATGATACCTATTTTTTTTAAAAAAAAATCCTTCAAATAGGAATGAAGACATTTGACTGCTTATTTTTTTCAAAGAATTGGCTAATGCATCTCGAAGAAGGAAAGACTTTCCTTTTTATTGAAAATAACCAATAATTTTATTATATGACTCTAGCATAAGCAGCATGCTTTATCTACCCTCCCCTGTCCCCCACAAACATTAGCAGGTATAAATCCTGGAGCCAGAGAATACTTGGGACCAAGGATGTTGCTGACAGCCTAGTCTTTCAGACCATGTAATTGCACAGATAAGGAGACACAATCATTAAAATCTTGCATCAACAAAACCCAAAACAGGCAAACACCAGCAGGAAAAGCTGTATCGGGTTACTTCTATGCAAACAGAAAATGTAGATCATAGTAAGTGGTCATTCTTTGCAAATAGCCCATTTCCCTTCAGACTTTAAAAAGAGAAAAAGCTCATACATAGCTGGGCCTGACAGTGAGGAAGGGAGACAGCCTTTAGAGCCAAAAAGCAGATTAGATTTCAATGCAACTAAAGCTGCCTGGAAAACTTCACTTGTAACTTAAATCCTTCCCTCTGGGAAACAGCCTGATCTTCATCAGAAGAATTTTACTTTGGAAAATTAGAGCATATATCCTAAGCCCATTTAAAACAAACAAACAAACAATATCAGGAAGGAAGGAAGGAAGGAAGGAAGGAAGGAAGGAAGGAAGGAAGGAAGGAAGGAAGGAAGGAAGGAAGGAAGGAAGGAAGGAAGGAAGGATTGCTTTTAGGGACAAACAAAAATCAGCTTGAAATTAAATTTACATTTAATCTTAGCTATAACAATGGTTATAGCTATCTGTTAAACTTTTCATAAAACTGAAGTATTTTAACTCCAATCTAAGGATTGGATCTGACATAGGATTACTGGGCTAGAATGCTTCCTTAGATACTATTCTATCAAAGATACTGCTTCTTTAGATACTGTCCAATGGTTCTGGTAGCCATTGTGTCATACTGCCTGGTTCCTAAAAGTCTACAGAAGAACAGCAGATGAACAATGATTCATCATCATCATCATCATTTTTATTTACATTCAAAGACTGTAGACGAAGCCAGCCCCTTCTTCAAGCACAGTCATTTGCAGAATAAGTACCAGTACTTTTAACTATAGCCTTGAAGGCATCTATAGCCTTGAAATAAACATTTCTCTTTATTGTATCTCCTAAATCTCTCGAAACTTATAAAATTAATAATGATATCAAAATAATATTATATAATATGTTTCTCACTACCAGGACAGAGTGGTAGCTAGTCGGTTGTCCAAATGTGAGCCAATCTTACATACCCAAAGCTGGACAGTTATCCAAAATCATTTTCAGAACCAGGTCTTTCATTCAGTGACCTTTGTCCAAATATTATACTGTTTCTCTTTTTAGTATGAGAATGATAACTCAAGATGGAAAACTTGGGCTTTGGGCTACTTGCAACAGGCTAACAAATTCAGTACCAGGATTGAATATGTATCACAGAAGAAATCAGGAAAAGCTATATTTCATAAAGAGAATATATGAATATAGGGAAGAACCTTAATCGTAGCTGAACTGGCTTAGCAGCACTCCAAAGTTGGCAGGGGCTATTTCACAAACTGTTGCTAGGAGTGCAAAAGCCAGCAAAGTGGTGGCTAGATCTCCCACAAAGTCTGGTCCAATGCCAGAAGCTTAGTGAACGCTGCTGGTGTCCAGAAAGAAAGAGAGCTAGTGTAAACTCCCTCAAATTCACTGAAATCCTCTAGAGAATCATGATACATGTTCTGAGAACCTCTGGCTTAAAGTTGAGGTGAGCCAGCTACAGTCTTTCCACAAAGCTTGATTAAGTTCCGCAAGAGTGCTGGGATCGCAGCCATTGAGCAAAGCAGTCACATATCCCACTTAGCAACTATTTTGCTAGAAGAGCGAGATTCTGGTCCCAATTGTGACTGTTAAGTGAGGACTATCTGTAAAGTATCACGGAAGGGAACGACATAGTGTCAGTCACCGTATTATACTAAGAGAATCATTTTTATGAACTCAGATGCTGTATGCTCTGAGTGAGAGATCAGTGCTTTAGCAATACTTGAAACAGTATGAGATAAATATACACCAGCCCTGAATCTAAGCTGAAAGTGAGATCACAACAGACTAGATCCTATGTTAATGGTTACAACCCAGTTTACACACAAAGAAAAATTTACTGCCTAACAAACAAAACACTAATGCTTACAGTGTTTCAAGCATTATAACTTTATCTTCTCCGACCACATAGTCATTGAGGTCTACATCAGTTACTTTCAGGGAAAGAAGTGAGGGCAAGAGAACAGAAATGAGGGAAAAGATGGCTGCCACTGTCAAAAACCATATCATAGAGGTTAGCTTCTTTTCCTAAGAGATTTTGTTCATTTCTACACAGAATATCTCCCAACTCACTGATCTGTTCCTATTCACATAAAAAAATGGTCTCTCAGATTAACAATTTAGGAAAGCAAAATCTGCTTCAGCTAATGAGGCAGTAATAATACTCTATTCCCAATATTCTCTTTCTTTCCTCCATACTTTCTATATTATCACTATCATAATTGTTACCAACATTCACTACACTTTTGCTCCAATTCATTCCAAGTCATATTACTTTTTTTAAAAAAAATGTTTCAGATGTCTTGTGTGCTAACCAGCCATTCAGTTTGCCCTCATGATTACTCTCTGGATTGGCAGGGGGAGAGAGGAAACAGAATGCACAAGAAAGTCAATTACCACTATTATCAGCTGTAATATCTTAGCCTCATGCTGAGCATGTTAAATATGCTGATAGTTTGGACACCAGAGGCACAATCTGTAGATGTTTACCATTCTGTTCATTAAACACTCCTAGGCCTGTGCAAGAACTGCAAAATAAATAGGTCTCATACACTAAATTTGAAGGGAAGGGAAGGGAAGGGAAGGGAAGGGAAGGGAAGGGAAGGGAAGGGAAGGGAAGAGAAGAGAAGAGAAGAGAAGAGAAGAGAAAAAAAAGTAGTCTGCAGTAGTCTCATCTTAACATCCCAATATAGGATATGTTCACTTTTTTTAAGAAGAAACAACAGCAGACAATTTAATGGTTTTCCTAGTTCCTATCAAACAGTACCTCTATAGATAGATAGTATTAGTAGTGATTCAGTTTCACCATGGAATCCCACTGCACTCCTTACATAAAGTAGCTTCAATTCTATCAACCTACATGGTAAGTTCATTTTGAATGCAACCTAATATACAAAGTTGGAGGGGGAGGAAGTGACTTAAAACAACCAACAGCCCATTTCCATGTTCTGTTTTTAATTAAGTTTCATTCTGTTAAAACTATACAAGTTCTTCCTTTACACGAAAGTATGGCCATATAATATGTTTTGAAATGAAACAGTTGTCTCAAGTTCAGAATGGGCCATTTTGACTCTTCCAGAACTGTTTCGAAACTGAAGCAGCTGTTTTAAATTTGAAGTAGGTATTCTGAAATTGAAGTAAGTCTCATTTCATACCTGGAAGAATTCCAGAATGGCTAGGATAAGCAGTTTCAAATTCAGGTTTGCAATATTTTGCATACCCCTACCTGAAAGAAAAATGAGGTTTAATGGTGAAGGTGGTTGAAAGGGAGATATGTCTGAAAAATGGCTGTGAAGTTATGAACACAAAGATGGAACCAATGGTGGTGACTTTTCCCTCTCTTTTGCATCATTGCAGATATTCCCTAGATCTGTGATGGCGAACCTATGGCACACAGAGCCATCTCTGCAGACACGTAAGGAGTCACCCTAGGTCAGCATGCGCATGCGCCTCCTGCCGGCCAGCTGATTTTTGGGTCTCTGCCATGCATATGGGAGACACACATTCATGCAATGCATGGGGGGGCATGGGAGAGTCATGCGTGCATGTGGCATGACTCCCATGGCCCATTTTTGGTCCCAGGAGGCTTCAGGGAAGCCTGTTAGGCCCAAAATGGGGCACAGGAGGGTCGCACATGCATGCACAGGGGATTGCATTATGGGTGTGGGCACACGCGCATGTGGTCACGCGCACACACACACTTTTGGCACCCGAGGAATAAAAGGTTAGCCATCACTGCCCTAGATCCTGTTCAGGCATTACAAAATCGGTTAAAAATCACCACTCAAGTATAGATGACAACCTTTTTAGAAGATGCAAGTGTATTACTTTATAGGTAACTCAAAGCAATGAACATACATAATATTCACTTCTCCCATTTCCACCCCACCTCCCCGCGCAACAGATCTGTGAGATAAGTTGGGCTGAGACAGAATGACTGGCCCAAGGTCAGTCAGCCAGCTTTCATCATCATAAGGTGGAAGTAGAACTCATAGTCTCCTGGTTTCTAGGCAAGCACTTTAACCACTATATCAAACTGGTTTCCCTGGTTTTTAAGTTCTTTTTTCTATCTATCTGTTTGTCTATCTGTCACCTGCCCACTCATTTACCTATCTATCTACCTAAGAGCCTCCCATCTTAGGAGAAAGCGATTCTGAGCAACATACAACAAAATTAAAGACAATAAATATTTAGTTTTTGAATACAGGCAATCCTCGTCTTACAACCACAAACTGAGCCCAAAATTTCTATTGCTAAGCGAGACAGTTGTTACATGAGTTTTGCTTCATTTTATGACCTTTCTTTTCACAGTTGTTAAGTGAATCACTGCAGTTGTTCAGTTAGCAACATGTTATTAAGTGAAACTGGCTTCCCCATTGATTCTGCTAGTCAGAAGGTTGTAAAAGATGATCACATGATCCCGGGACACGGCAACTGTCATAAATATGAGTTAGTTGCCAAGTGTCTGAATTTTATTCACAGCAGGGATACTTCAATGGTCATGTGAAATCCGGTTAAAGTCACTTCTTCGTTGCTATTGTAATTTCAGTCACTAAATGAACTGTTGTAAGTCGAGAACTACCTGTACTGGGAAAGTGAATTTTGAAAGTAGTCAGAAAATATTCTACAGCAGTGGTAGTCAACCTGGTCCCTACTGCACACTAGTGGGCATTCCAGCTTTCATCATGGGTGGTAGGGGTTTTGTCCGATACTGAAGCACTTTCCTTTTTTTTAATTTAATTGACTTTTTTAAAAAAAATTTCATAGCATTATTTAAAAACATTTTCATTAGGTTTTCATAAAATTCCCTGTGACAATTTAAATTTCTGAAAATATATTATTTGTATTGCCCGCGCATAACTTTAGTTCACATTACGTAAGTGAAACTAAATGGCGCTATAGTATAACTGCAAACAAAAGAGCCTCATCCCAGAATAGCTCACACATCTCCCCCCGAACCGGTGGGCGGTTAGAAAAATTTACTACTAACAGAGATACAAAAGTGCAAGGTTGACTACCCCTGTTCTACAGGCTGTAGAAAGAGAGATCATTACCTGCCTACAGCTCCTGGATCACAATTTTCCCACTCCTGCCTATATTATGTACAGATCAGGCTATTATGGTTTGTTCAACAACCCATAATGAAAACCTGGCTTACTGTTAAGAATAAATGCAGCCATTAATTCAATAGCATTAACTCCTCTGTTATTAACTCCTTAGCCTAGGTAAGAAGACATCAATCAAGAGTTGATGACCAGGCTCAAATTATCATAATTCCAACACACATTCTAGCTCTCCAGAGAAGTCTGTAATGCTGGGAAAGATGGGAAAAAAAGTGAATGAGAGGATGGCCACCAACAAGATCAATGGATTCATTTACATTTGTGACATGAGACCACTGAAAGATTTGAACTACCAGGTGGGGTGAAATTGTCCTGACAAAAATCTATCTCTGTATTCATTAAAGCAGGGGTCTCCAACCTTGGTCCCTTTAAGACTTGTGGACTTCAACTCTCAGAGTTCCCCAGCCAGCTTTGCTGGCTGAGGGACTTTGGGAGTTGAAGTCCACAAGCTTTAAAGAGACCAAGGTTGGAGACCCCTGCATTAAAGAGTCAATATTGAATTGGTGGAAGATAATCATTCAAGGGGATATAAGATTATAAGCTAATAAAGATCCACCCATCGTTAAGTGAGTATGTGTTTCCTCAAAATAAAACAGATAATTTATTAGAAGGATTAGCAAACAAAGTAATGAGACTATGATAAGACATGCCAACAGCTCTGGATGATATATTATGCTGCTTGACGGTGAGATTAGTAGCATATAAATTTAATGAATAAATAAATTTACTTGTGGCCTTTTTCTTCTCAGTATAAGAAAAATGGAAATAGGAGGAATAAGTGAGTTAAGAGAAAAAAATAAGTACACGCATAACGTTCATACCTGACAATCCCAGTTCAAATGTTAGCCACCATCCAATCTCCACCAGGCAAAATAAAACCAAGCATGAAGATTTAACAAAACAAATACATTTGTGGGTTACATATACCATCCTGTTTACTTAACCCCATTGATTAATTGGGTTAAATAAAGCCTTATATTCAAGGTACTGCAAGTTGCAACTGTAGTTTTTATGGGCTTGAGGCCAATCGTTATGCAAAAGGATTCGCCTTCCACACACAATGTAACTGTGTGAAGGTATGTGGACTATGCAAGAAACACTAGTTTAAAGTCATTTAATTTTTTAACAATAAATGAAAGAAAATTGGCAATTAAATACCTTACATTAGATGGAATAATACCATGAAACTGGAAATATATTTTGCCCAAAAAAGTTTCTTTAATAGTCTACATGAGTGAGCTAGTTTATCTTTCAGTTTCCAGGTTAATTATATACCATGTTTTCCCGAAAATAAGACCGGGTCTTATATTAATTTTTGCTGCAAAAGGCTTTAGGCTTATTTTCTGGTTAGGTCTTATTTTTGGGGAAATGCATCCATCTGGCTGACAATCTTAACGGGCTTATTTTGGAGGTAGGGCTTATATTACGAGCATCCTGAAAAATCATGCTAGGACTTATTTTCCAGTTGGGTTTTATTTTTGGGGAAACAGTATAAGCTCCTTAACTTCTAAAAGGACCATATGTATACACTATTCAAGTAGGAGTTTTTTTTCTGTTCTGTCCCAGTGATGATGCCCTTCTATGCCTTTTGTAAATGACTAAAATACTGTGATGGATGTATAGTGTTATTCCTTAAAAGTTACCATTTTTAAATCCTGAAGGAAGAGAAAAAAAAGTGATTGGGATAGCAGTTGTCTGATTCCACTGGAAAACCTTCACAGCCAATGTGGAAACACTGTGAAACCTGCATTGTCTAACTCAGGTTTACCTGCTTATACATTAAAGTCATAATCAGAGGTCTTCTCGATGGAGGTCAATGGAATGAATGGAGGAGCCCAGCCTATTCACTTAAAATGTCTTCTCATTAAACTCTATAGGCACCTACTGTATTATACTTTAAAACTGAGAATATATAATCTCCATGCACATTTTTTCTATACTTAAAATAGACTTGGAAAAGATTAATCAAGGAGAAGAAAAATGCAGAATGTAATTGATAGGTTAATATTTTATGCAATTATTCCCTTAGTTTGCAATAATAGATTCCAAAACACCAGCCATGTTTTTTCTGTTCAATATGCAGACAATGTTCTGCAATGTTTTACACTGTATTAGGAAATCAGTTTCACATGATGTTTAAAAATAAATCAGTTTCACATCAAAGTGGGCAAAATTGAACAGAAAACAACCTAAAATCATAACAGCCTAAGTAGAATAAAGAAAAACAGCTTAGGCTGACCATTCTCAATTCTCAAAGCTGTGCTGATGGACATATTATCTGCATTTACTGCTAATTAATTCTACATTCTGATTCTCCAAGAAATAACACAGGTTCCAAACTAATATTTGTGATAGCATAGTCTAATCACTGTGCAGCAAAATATGAAACAAAATCAATTGTAACTCATAAGATGTAATCTTGCTACTCTATTTGGCTCACTGTGCTGAATTCCTAGCTCATAAATCATTGTTACTAGCCATTCAGAGGATCAATATTCAGATTCCCTCTTGGTCTATACATACAACCACTAAATGAAATAATAATGACCTAAGGTCTGTCATATATTAGGTCATCAATACCACCAGCAGAGATTTCTTGGCAAGAATGAGGTAATTGAAGATAAAACAAATCTAATTTAAAAAAAAAAAAAAATCTGTAGCAACAGAGGGGGAAAAAAAGAAATCTTCATAAGGCCTGAATATGTTCATAAGCACAGTCCTAAAACCATTACCTGCTTGACATTTTATGAAAAATTTACATTTAAGGAAAAGTCGGCTTTTGTGACACTGCTGATGCTAAATATATTTAATTAGACTGTAAACATACGATCGTTAAATGCTATCTTGTCTAGTTCTGAATCCCCCTCCTCTCTTCTATATCCTCTCTTTGTCTTTTAAAAGCACCATTAGTACATCTGTAAAGAGAATTCCTCAACTCCTTACTCTCATTCCGATAGCCCCAAAGTCCCAGTGGAACAAAGATTAGTCCCATTAAAAACCAACAACAAAAAATAAAATAAACTATTAGAGTGCTTTCCGTGAAGCCTTATTCCCCAAATGCTTTACAGACCATTTAATTATCTCAAGGTAGTGGAACGCCTCTCTGCAGACAAACGTGAAAGCTACAGAGCTCTTTCTATCTCTTTCTAGTATCCCGCTTGTAGATTATGGTGCTATTTTAATCTCTAAAAAGAGGGAAAAAAATGGTGGCTGACATATATTACTTAGGGTTATATATATAAAAAGAACAATTTCTTGAGATCTTTAAATTACCACCAAAACAAAGCAAGAAAATCCATAAGGGAGGAATGTATATAATACTATCAGCTAGCTTTTCACCTAACCCCACTATGCATATCATCAGCAGAAAAAACAGCGCCTATTGCCAGTCATTGACATAAAGTGATTTTCCAGACATACCACTTTACACAGCAGGGGAGTTGCACATTTAGGAAGCTTTATAATAATTATGTTTTTTTAAATAATGGAGGGGAGGGGAGGAACCAACTCTCTCTGGCTTTCCAGTTTGTTCTCATTCCCTTTCTAGACCATTAGAAGATTTCACAAACAGCAGGATAGAAAGCTGCACAGAGAAACCTTCCCCCCATCCAACCTTAAAAAGTGGCAACACGCTTGACGTAGACTGAATCTTACGTGGTTTTTAACTCCAACCACACTACATAGCATTATTGCCACAAGATGTGGAGGGCAACAACAATACCAACACTGCTCAGCTGATGGAGGTAAGAGGTCTACAAAGGAAACAAATGCTGGAGTTTCATACAGAACCTTCTTGCCTTTAAGGATATGGCAAGAGATAATGTTTTTTACATGAATTTTATTTGGGCATAAAATACGCAAGGCTGCATTAAACAACCCTCAACTTCCAAAACTTTGTGTAGATTCCAAAGAGCCTCACCCGGCTCCCTCCATATCTCATATATTAAGGGTCAAGTATGGTGCTTCTTTAAAGGGCCTCTGGTGGCTCAACAGGCTAATGCAGTCTGTTATTAACACAGCTGCTTGCAATTACTGCAAGTTCAAGTCCCACCAGGCCCAAGGTTGACTCAGCCTTCCATCCTTTATAAGGTAGGTAAAATGAGGACCCAGATTGTTGGGAGCAATAAAAGTTGACTTTGTATATAATATACAAATGGATGAGACTATTGCTTAACACAATGTAAGCCGCCCTGAGTCTTCGGACAAGGGCGGGATATAAATTCAAAAAAAAAAAAAATAAGCTGAGTGAAGATACCAAGACGATTGAGAGGAGCTATGGTGGCACAGTAGTTAGAATGCAGTATTACACGCTAATTCTGCTGAGTGCCAGCAGTTCGATCCTGACCGGCTCATGGTTGACTCAGCCTTCCAGCCTTCCAAGGTTGGTAAAATGAGGACCCAGATTGTTGGGGGCAATATGCTGACTCTGTAAACCACTTAGGAACCCCTTTACAGAAAGCACTATGAAGCAGTATATATGTCTAAGTGCTATCGCTATTGCTACCAAACTTAGGACTGTTATTATGAAAAGAAAGATTAAAGTTGCATTTTGCATGCAGAACTGGCGCTATTCTAAAGGCATTCAAACAAATGTCAAAGGTTATGTAACTTTTCACACTTTTTAAAATTCAATTTAAAGTTGATGGGCACATTTTAAATTGCATTTTTAAAATTCAAATTTGTATTACTGTACACTACTTTAGCGTAAGGTTACAGGTACTGTACATAAAATAAATTCTGCAAATATGTATTTCTTGCTTATAAGTTTTTCATGGAATTTAGCATTCCATAATTCTGACTAACTTTGAACTCTTAACCCCGAAGATTTTTACCATAAAGTTTAGGAACACAGCTAAAATAAATTCAAGGCTGCTTTGCTGAAATATTCTTATTTAAGCAATTGTAGATTTTAGTTGCTCTCATTTTCTTTTTCTTTTTTTTAAAGTTTATTTTGTTCATTCTGTGATTTTTCATATTCATAAAATCTTTTGGAATTTGATAAGGCAGTTATTTGGCCACTTTTGTATTTCAGAGATAAATATTTCACAGAATACAAAATTCATTTTGCCTATTCGAAATGCTTGGCTTAATAATTATGCTCATAATTTTTGGCCTGGCTTGCTTCAACATGCCACTAACAGGAATTACATTTTTGAACTGCAATTAACAGCACACTCCATTTGCCTACTAACCATCAGATAGTAAAGAAACATTGGTGGGTGGGTGTTTTAAATGTACAAATGAAGAGAAAATGTGTCCATACGTGAAAAAAGTAAAGAAGATTACAAAATTTTAATAAGAACATTATATTATGGTAACACTAATCTAGGTGTTTTACTGGAAGCAAAGTGGATTACTGTAAATGAAATTTTAAAATGTCCTTTCCATTTTATAGATAACACAAAATGACTACCTTTCATGTCTCCTGCGATAAGGATACATTTGCCACACGTTTAAATGGTGCCTTCACCCCATCCAACCCAATGTATAAATTAATAATTCAGTGACATTAATACAAGAAGATAAATGATAGAGCAGCAGGGGCACAAGGGCAGCATTCGAAACAGACGTCTTTGGGAGCAGCTAATACCTTTCTGCCAATTACAGGCAGAACTTTTCGACAATCTTCAACAGCATTTTTACAATCTAAATAGCAGCTTATGCACACACAATTTCACACAACTCAAGCTTAATAAATTTCCTGCTGGTACCAAACAATCATTTTAGGGGATTAAAGTGCAACATCTGCTACCATTAATAAGCATTTTATATAGCTGTAAGTATAAAAAGCAGTTTTTACTGAACTGCAACTCTGAGGGGGGAAAAGGCACCAGTTTAGTATAAATCATAGTTTTATCACTTTAGTGGTGATTTTACCTTATGACAACAATGGAAAGTATTACTGAAGTATTACTTATACAGCGACTCCAGAATGAAAATATATGCTAGGCAGAACTATTATTTCTCCAGTATGGCAATGTTCCAAACATTGAAAAAGTAAATTATACAGCCAAATGCTAAGCATTTCCAGTCAGACTTGTAATCACCAATGTGTTTTCAATTGACTTTTTCAGCTGTAGAAATATACTTTTCATTAATATTTGAGTGACATCTTCTCTTTAAAATACTTATTAATGCTTTAAAAAGTTATTAATAAATTGGATTGGTTTCGAAGCAACCTGCCAATATCAATATTGTTCCTGAGTCAATCTTCTTGTTAATGTAGTTGAAACAAAGACAGAATTTGGTTATGATATCAGTTTATGATAATCAACATAGTGAAGGAATTCTGGTACTTTCCCACCAACATCATGGAGATTAATTTGTACAGTACTAGACTATGAGAGGATTTTTTTTTAAAAAAGAAATAGTGCCGAAGGGAAGAGTATATGTTTTTGTGTGTGTGCCTGTATGAAAAGAATTAAAGCAATATACTCCACATCAGAGATCTAAGAAGCAAAGCTCCTAGTCAAAGTTGGAAAGTCCTCAGAGATCTGGAATAGTAAATTCTATAACAAACCCCAAAATACTATTTATTAGCATATGCTGCCCAAATGTCTTTGCTTTGTGTTGCCAAAATAACCTAATCCCTGCTGTTTTCATTCAGAACACTGGAATACCACAAACTATCATATTCCGTAGTAAAATAGGACTGAAAAATGAGGATGATAAAAAACTCTTGTTTCAATACTTGGTTGGCCTTTCAAAAGTTCTGAAATGACAAAATGATCATTACATTACCCTCAAATTCAAAAGTGAGAGAACACACAAGTACTTGATATCATTTACATATTTAATGTACCATGGTAGCCCAAATCAAATATTATTTTCTATATGACTGTTGCAGACAGATAGGCAACAGACCAATTGGGAATGGCTAGGAGGACACTCTTAAGCTCCTTCCAAATGAGACCTTCAGTGCTGTCATTTTCCTGATTCTGGATGGCTCACAATTTGTTTTTACAATGTAACTAATAAAAGATGGCAAGCACAAGAGTCCAAATGAATGAAGCAAGGGGTCTCATTTTTCCTCACAAAAGGCCTGGGTGAAGATCCAGATGTCCGTGATTCTTCTAAACAGCACCAGAATGGAGGCCATCCTGAGTTTGGGCTGGCAGGTGCCACTCTGAGGTCTGAATAGATGGAAATTATTTAATCAAAGGAACCCAGAGCATGCCAACCTTGCAAGTTTGAAAGGGTGCACAAATACTATCGGATATCAAGTTACCAGGCCTACTAATTATTATATATAATAGTGTAGGGCTACTTTCAGTAAGAAACAAAAACAAGAGTTTCATTGTCTTGCAGGAACTAAAAACCAGGGTCAAAATACAAGTTACCAAAGCCATTTTAAGACTAATTCAAGGATCAGCTGAATCTATTCCAGTAGTGGGTTTCAATTTAGTTTGCTACCAGTTTGCTTGTGTGCGCGATGCTTCTGCTGTTGAAGCAGAGGCATGCGCAGAAGCATCCGGGCAGGTCAGTGAAGCTTCCTGCCACCGCTGCTACCAGTTCACCCAAGCCAAGGCGAACCTATAGCAACTCACCACTGATTTATTCATATTTGGATTTGGTTGGTTGGTTTTATTCCACAATTTTGGCTGGTGTAGTTCTAGTGCTTTTCATTTCAAGAACTCAGTCTACCATAAAATACACCAAACATCCCCCTTAAGTTCATCATGTGAAGCTAGAATGCCATCAAGGGAATGCTCATTTCCAACTTTACCCTTTTGGGGAACAGCCACCATTACCAAGGTCAACCAAACAAAATAAAAGCAGAAAAAATTCTGTGGGATGAACTACAGAGAAACCTCCTGCTTATGAAAGAGGAAAATTCTAATAAAATTAAGAGTATAATTTAGAAGGGTGGCTGTTACTTCTAAGCTGGATTTGGGCTTGACACCAAACTATTATTTTCAATAAAAATTGAAATATAAGCAAGCATAGTTACATTAATTAACCGTTTACATTCAACCAGCCTTAATACAGGATATAATAAACACAAGCTACCCACTTTGCACCATGTTGTCTGGACACTCAAAATTATTGAATCTATTTAATAATCAGGGTTATCAACTAATGTAGTTTATGCTATTGGGTATAATTTAGATGGTTAGAATTTGCATGCAACATTCTTCAAACAGAACACAAAAGACCTGTTCTGGCATTTCATTTAATTAGAATCCTGGATCCCCACTGCAAGAATGTGTATATATAGAGTTTATTAATGCCTTAAATCAAACTATTATTCAGCTTCGCGTAATGAAGTGTACAACAGCCTTACATAGTGATGAGAAAGCAACCTCCACAAAAATTTTAAATGTTAAAAATCCAGACCTGAATTCATACACAATGTAATTCAATTCCTACTACTTGGAGTTGGCAGTTAAATACTGCATAAGGACAGAAACATCCTATTTTTCCTTTATATGCCTTCAAAAATATACACCATCACCGAACTATTGTAAATTTGATATTAATTCTAAGTGAAAAAATGTCTTTCAAAGAAAAAAAGAATGCAAAAATCAAATTGTATCATTGGACAGTTGATCTCATGGTGATTTACTCCATGGTGCAGTTGTTAGAATGCATTATTGCAAGCTAACTCTGCCCATAGGCATGAGTTTCATCCTGACTAACTAAAAGATTGACTCAGCCTTCCATCCTTCTGTGGTGGATAAAATGAGGACCCAGATTGTTGCGGGCAATATGCTGATTCTATACACCTCTTAAGAGAGCGCTGTAAAGTACTATAAAGCGATATATATGTCTAAGTATTATTGCTATTGCTTTTTCACACATAAGTATCAAACAAGTAAGATATTTTTAAAAATTTCAGCAAACTATGTCAAAGAAAACTCTATTCATGTTTACTAAGCAGATCTTCAGCATCTGGGTAATAACGTACTGAAATAAATGAATTAAAAATGTGGTTTCCCTTCTGCAAGAAACCCTTCAATAATGACTGCCAATCAAAGCCAAAGCTTGCTATCAAATCGTTTTTAAAGTATTGATTGACCACACATTTTTCTTTCCCATAATCAATGTAATTTCGATTACATTATAGTGATCATTCTAGCAAGACTCTCACAATCTATTCATTTATGTAAAATCTATTCTAATATGTGAAATCAAACAAATAAATGAGATAGGATAGCAAAAGATAATTCATTTTAATATATTTTACTTATTATAGTTTTAATACAATAACATATTTTAATACGTTTCAATATGTTTCAATCGTTAACATATTAACGGGGAAGAGATACTGAGCTTTTCTCTAGTAACAAGTTAGAATTAGTAAAAGTTGGTATCGTTTACATATTTTAGACTGCAACTCTCACATTTCTGTGACAATGACGATGCTAATTCAGATAGATGGCTATTTAGAGTCATAACCTCTAAACAGCTTGTTCTAATTAAAATTGGATATTGGAATTTTTTTGAGAAAATATGATTAAAACACACTACAATTTGCCCATTACATTTGGTAACGCAATAGGCTAAACTGATCAAAATTTGACATAAAACTTCTTTTTAGTATCACTTTGCAGGATAATGAGGCACACCAACAAGAACATTGTTCAAGACAGTTATCCACTTTGTTACTGTGGAGGAGGTAGCGGAAACTTAGCAAGAGGGAACCCTTCCATTGTATCATTAGTTATGCTGTATCATTCTGGAACTGAAGGAATCTGAGAGTACGATGGGTGATACCTACATATGATTAAATAAATAAATGAAGTTCACCTTAGGTGCTCTTCCTTCCTCTGTCAGTATCCTCAACACTCTACTTTACCTAGATACATTCCTGAACTAGGGATTTTAAATTGCAACTTTCACTTATCTTATTTGCATCTGGATCATCCAATGTTTATTTTTAAATATTTCTGTGGTATAAGTGATACAGTTCTACAATCTTGCAGGACTGATATTAGTTGTAGAAGAAAAATTTGTTGCAGAAACTCACACTGCAGTACAAAAACTGTAGTGTTTTTTTTTTAAATATCCAGGTTCATACTTAGCTGAGAGTACTGTTTTTGTAGGATGCAAGAGACATTAGGAGGGAAAAAAAGCTTTTAAAGATCTTCTGTTCAATAAATCTGAGCTGTAATAAGATACAAAAATAGATCTTACATTTTCATATGTCAGCTCTTATTACGCCTCTTTGCACAACTCCTGCATGTGTCAATATACCTTGTCTCAAAAAAGGTCTTTCTGATCTATTTTTAAAAAGCGGAATTGGTCAGTTGTTCATGCGATGCTTCTTGACCTAAAGTCATTTTTTATGTTTTTTTTAAACCGTTTACTCAATACATTTAAAATCCACACCCATCACTTCATAATATTCCAACAGTAATCAACATTACTCATTAGTGTATGATTAAAAAAAATACTAAAGTATAAATAGCAATAGCACTTAAATTTTTATACTACCCCATAGTACTTTACAGCACTCTCTCTGGGTGGTATACAATGTCAGCATATTGCACCTAACAATTTAGGTCCTCATTTTACCAACCTCGGAAGGAGAAAAGGCTGAGTCATCCTCAAGTCCTATCAGTATCAAACATATAATGATAAACATAAAATATGCACCTTGTATGGCTATATAATTGCAACACTGGTTCCCAGTTGGCTTCTGTCACCCTTAAAGCCTTACAGGGCATGAGACGACGTCACTTGTAGGACTATCTCTCCAGGATGATTTCTGCCCACCCCAACAGATCTGATAAAGTGGGCATTTTCTGGGTAAGGTAAAAGTAAAGGTTCCCCTCACACATATGTGCTAGTCATTCCGAACTCTAGGGGGCGGTGCTCATTTCTATTTCAATGATGAAGAACCAGCGCTGTCCAAAGACATCTCCATGGTCATGTGACCATGTGACTAAATGCCAAAGGTGCATGGAACGCTGTTAACTTCCCACCACAGGTGGTCCCTATTTTTCTACTTGCATTTTTTACATGCTTTCGAACTGCTAGGTTGGCAGAAGCTGGGACAAGTAATGGGAGCTCACCCTGTTATGCAGCACTAGGGATTCAAACCTCTGAACTGCCAACCTTTCGATCGACAAGCTCAGCCTCTTAGTCACTGAGCTAATGCGTCCCTATTTTCTGGGTACCCTTGGTGAAAATATCATTTGATAGGACCTGAAGAGCATGCCTTGTCTGCCAGGGTGCCTGCCCTATAAGAATAGTCTACATAGACCTGAATAGCTCTAACTATACTGGCCTTTTTAAATAGCCTATACTGGCTATTTAGATCTGACTTTTACTCCAAACTTTGAATCCAGGATATTAAAGATGGAACTCTGGCATGGATATATAGATAGTCCTTAGTTAATTACTGTAATTGAAAATCCATTGCTAGGTAATACGGCACACTTAATTGCCGAACATATCACATGTGGTTAAACGCGATGCCAATGCGACCTCTACTAGTAACTTACTGCTTGTTTCCGCATACACTTTGCTTGTTGGAAGCCAGCTATGAAGGTTGCAAATGGCAATCAAGTGTCTAAGGGATGCTGCAGCTTTGGAATTGTCCATTGGTTGACAAATGCCTAAATTGCCAGGATCTGTCCTAACTGTTTGAAGTTACGATGGTGCTGAACAAGGAGACTTATGACCAGCCCTAATTTGAAGACCGCTCACAAGTTTCCTTGTTCACCACCATCATAACTTTGAACAGTCACTGAACAAGCGGTTGCTAAGCAAAGACTATCTGTACGGCATGATGGGTGATTTGGATAGATGGAGGGGAATACAAATTGGATAAATAAATTAAAGAAAACACGAATAGTGTTTCATCAGGTAATAAATTAAGGCTCAGGACATTAATTTACTCCAGTCCTTTGAAATATACTACATGAATAACTGAAGCAGGACATAAGAACAATCCTTGGAGAACAGAATGTTTTGGGGAAGGTCAAACCTGAAATGGAAGTTGATAGTACCTTTCCACTATACCTTATGATTCCTGATGAATGTATCTTTTCTTTTATGTACACTGAGAGCATATGCACCAAGACAAATTCCTTGTGTGTCCAATCACACTTGGCCAATAAAAAATTCTATTCTATTCTATTCTATTCTATGCTTCCCACCATTTAAGTGTCACACAATTTCACCTTTCTTCAAAAGTAATGTTGTATGTACCCAGGCTTGCAAGTCTTCCAAAAGTCTGAAACATGCCACAGAATAAGTGACAACTGAACTTTCAGAGTACGTGCAAAGATTTGTGCATACCTGTTATGAAAGCTCCCATGCCACTATTTCAAAATACATATGCATAATTATTTTCCTCTGGGAACCAGTGTGCAAATTCTCCTTTTAAAAGGTCATCTGTATCAGTCACACATTGTTTCTTGCCTTTTCTCAGAACATTGACTTACACAGTTTTTAAAAATATTACCTTACCTTGTCTGCAGGGTTTGAAGCAGTTTTCAAAAAAAAAAACAACCAAAAAACAAACGCATATAACAAAATTAATAGCAAATGGTACGAACCTAGCTTCTTTTGGCAAATAGCACAATTTCACTATTTTTCACCAGAGCTTCCCACAGTAGAAAGAGTAGCATGATGCATCTCTTTCCACCTGAAAATCTATGTCTCCTTGAAGTGAATTGAAGAACTGTACCTACTAAAATTTACTCAGTTAAAATTTAAGGCTGGCATACTAAAAAGATACAGAATAATTACATCCCTTTATTTCAGTCTTTCCATATAGTTCCTTATAGCGATCTGAGACAGAAAGTTAAACTGTAGTTTAATGAGATATGAATTAGCTGGGATATCTGTCACTATTATAAAGTTTTCTCTTTTCCAACTTTTGCTTCACTATTTCATTTAGAAAGACAAGCCGGATTAGTGTTACATTATTCTTCACACAAGCTACCTTGAAGCCATCATCTTGATATGGTTTTTTTTAACCAAATCTTGAATGACACGGAACATTCCAGACTATCATTTACCAGGACCCAGAAAGAGGGCCTTTTCAATCTGAGCACCTGCCATTGGAATATGATAACCAGTGAGATGCTGAAAGTTGCAAGAGGCAATTGTTAAAATTTCGGAAATTTCATGAGCTGGTTGAGAATTGAGCCTAATCGCTAATCCTAGTCTACCAATCTGTTGTTCAGCAGCTAACATGACATGGCGGCAGCAATGGAGCCAAGCGAAACTGCTTCTTAAACATTTACCATTGCACCGTTGACCATTACTTGGAGATGAGATTGTCTCAACTCTAGTGGCTTCCAGAAGACTTATGTATAGTGTAATTTCTATAATCCAGTATATGCACTCATAAATGTGCATAATATAACATTTTTAAGTACTTCTTGCAACAGAATTTGAGTTTTTGCAAATTCTGGTAAATGGTAAATGTTACTTTATCTCAATTTCAAAATTAATTTTAAACAGCTGGGTGAATAAAACAGTAATGTTATGTTTACTTTTGAGTATATATAAATTCATAAATATATATATGAATCTTGTTATTACATCCAGCATTGAACCATGTCTTCCTTAATTACTTTTGTAAAATAAACTATCAATAATTTTAGATCTAGTCCTTGCGTGACTACTATGCGATCTATTTTTCAGATAGAGATACATTAAATAACCACAATCATTAAGTCTTTATTTATTTTGCATCATTCTTTTCTAATTAAGAATCTAATTAAATTTGCAGCAATTAAAATTAAAGAAAAATAATGCTATTGTATGGAAACAGAAGTAAAATCATACCCAGTCCAGATATCTGCTATTTTAATTTATTTGAGATTTATCTTTTTAATTAATTAATTTGTATGTAAAATTTAGAAACCACCCATCACACAGAAAGTGTGACTGTGACAATTTAAGGAATTAATTTTTAAGAACGCTGGACAAGAACCTGGGGCTCCTGGTCTGGTGGGGAAAACGTGTCGCAGGTGCCCCCAATGAAATGATGTCTCTTTGCAGAACCAAGAAAATGGACCTTCTATGTTATATCACTTGCCTTTGGAACACCCTTTGTCTGAAGATTAGCCTAGTCCCAACATGCCAATTTTTCAGAAAGGTTTAAAGACTTGGCGGGTTCTAAGAGATGGGGATAAATCAAAAGATTAGTTGGACTCTACGAGATGCTATGTTATTAAAAATTGAATTCTGCCTTGTTTGCCATTATAGATGTTAAGTATTGCAGTTTTGCTATTTATTTTCTATTGTGTTTTCTATATTAGTAGCTTTCTAGTGTCATTGCAGTAAGATGGGCAGCCATGTAAATTGAATAAATAAAAATAAGGCGGATATGCATTATGCATTTATGATGTTATGATATATTATTATAGTTTATGCATTATTATATTTTAGTTTCAGATACTGCATTTATTCAGGAGCTCAGATAAGTATACACATTGTTCCTTCCCTCTTCTTCTTTCCCACAATCTCCATTTTGAGAGTATGTGAGAGTATATGGGACTGAGAGAGTGACTGTTCCAAATGGTTCAAAAGGCAGCCAACCAGATTTAACTTAGTGACAAGTTTGAACCCAGCAATCAGTTTTGATAGCCATCAAAATTTTGCCATCATTTGTAGCCATTCCCCAGTCTGATCTGATCAACTAAGACTAAGTTTTGTTTTTGTTTTTAAGTTTTTACATTTATATCCCGCCCTTCTCCGAAGACTCAGGGCGGCTTACAGTGTGTAAGGCAATAGTTTCATTCTATTTGTATATTTACAAAGTCAACTTATTGCCCCCCCCAACAATCTGGGTCCTCATTTTACCTACCTTATAAAGGATGGAAGGCTGAGTCAACCTTGGACCTGGTCGGACTAGAACCTGCAGTAATTGCAGGCAGCTGGTTTTAATAACAGGCTTCTTACAGCCTGAGCCACCATGGCCACTACAGCTATCAAATCTGGAACTTTCAAGATGTTTTGTTTTTTTTCCAAATTGTCTGGAAGTTATACAAACTGGCCATGGTGTCTGCAAAGGGTGAGAACCCTAAACTCCCTACATCAGCAGAGTATCAAACTGGAGAAAGTGCAAGTTTGGCTCAGATGCTTCTGTCAAATCCTCCGTGCAGATATGAAAGACACAATTACACAATATCTGAAAGGAGATTACCAGCTTGTCTCAGATAGCTAGAAACTGCAGTTATTCTGTTATGGTTTTAGAAAAAAATAATTTCACATTCTCCTTCCAACAGAAACTTTCTAGTAAAGATCCATAAACAAAATCATTTTTGGAGTAATTATTGGCGTGTAGATATACGAACCATGTTACTAATTCTTATCAAATATATTGACATGAGAAGCATAGTTATTAGCAATGGGAGCACAGTAGTCATTAAGTATATTGGAGAATGTGTTCACATAGAAAAACTACAGACTACTACTACTGTGAATAAACAAATATTGCAAAGAATACAGCATCAGGAAATCAGGGGATACGTTAATAATATTCAATATGAGATTTTATTTCCTAGTTTTAGGGGACAGTTACTTATAACTTTAAAAACTTTTTAAAAAATTGAACTCTAATATTAAAACTGTTCCACATTTAATAGAATTTTATTTAGTGATCATGAAACAAATGATGTTTGTCAGATTAATCGCATTTGATTGTTTACAGGAACAATATGCGAAGATTTTTTTTAAATATAAAGAGCAAAATAAGGAGAAGCAGCAGCATTCATTCAATAACATTTATACTATATCAGCATATATACATGTGTGATTATTATGATTCTACTGAGTATACCTGTGTGTAAAAAAAGGGGGGGGGATAAAAAGAGAAAGGACATTTTCCCCCAAAAAAATAACACATATGTGCATGTTATTTCATGTCATTTTGATGTCACTAAAAAAAAAGAAGAATGAAGGAATAAGAAATATTTCAGAGAAGCACCTACTATTCCTTGGGATCCTTCCTGAAAAGAAGACATGTATTATAAAAGAAATAAGAAAAAAACATAAATAACATATTTTTTTTGAAAATTCATTTTAAAAAAGTTCTGTCACATAATTATGGTGGCCCACTTCTGGAAATTCCAAATATTCCACTTATAATTTCCACTATAATTTCTAATTCCTGAATCCCCAATGCACTTCCTAAAGTCAGATAGTATTTGACAAGAGTTTACACTTTTCTTTCTTCTTCCCTAACAATTTTATTACTTGTCATTTTAGCTTCTTTCTTCTTTCTAAGACTCAGTTCTTCAGTTTTCAGTTTCCTTTAGTGAGGAAGTAGTTTTAATCTTAACAATGATATAAGAATATATTGTGTAACAATATTTTTTGTTAGCTCATCTAAAGTTAATGGAAAAGTTTGGGGGAGCAGCGGAGGAGGGAGAAAATAAAATAAAGTTATTTGCAAATTATTTCTAAATATTACCATTTATGGCTTTTGTCATTTTTACTGTGAATAACAAATAAAAATTTAGATGATCAGAATCTTCATTCAGATTATTTTTTCACTAGCAATTTATAACATTATTCAATCATCGTTATTCCTAAAGAAATGTAGTAAGGACAGTTATTTTAATCACTTTAGTGATGACCTGATAAAGTTATAAAAATAGTATACTGTAAGTCACTAGTATGGAAATGATTAGTTTTTTCATAGATAATTCCCCCACCCACCAAAAAATTGTTCATTTGTGTTGTTGTTTTTTTACAAAACAGAACAAAACCAATTTTATCTTAGTTACATGGAAAACAATCAAATTCAGCAAAATTATTGCATGTATGAATATTAACAAAAAACATTTGTTTTAAATTAGAAACTGTATTGCATTTTAGGCAGCTTTCCGGATACAAACTTAAGGATTTAAATCCCACTGCACTCCTTGAGAGTGACTTTTGAGTGGTCAGGCATAAGCTTACTCTGCATAAAACATTTGCATAAAATATTCACTGTCATTTTTTCCCCTTTTTTAAAGAACACCACAAATTATTGCAGCTGTATTATTCCTTTAGAGGTACTTATAGAAAAATAATCAAATGGATGTTATTTTTGAGAAAAGGCCACTCAATAAAAATCATATACTACAAATCAGTACTTACACAGGGAATGAAATTCTGAAACAGCTAATTATTTTGCTCATTCTAAGCATTTGTTTCTTAGAAATTAAGTTCTGATTCATCTCTAAATATATAGTCATTTGCACAACTCTTGATTCTAAAATCACAACAGGATCATTCTTTATGTTTCAAAGACAAATTTTATATAAAAATACATACTTGCCTGAAAAATAAATTAACTGATTTTATAAAACACGATGTTTCATATTAGCATGCAAATTATATTAATTTACAAACTGAAGTAAAAATAATTTTAAAAGACTACATATTTCTATGTAGTCTACAAATTCTACAAATTAAAACAATTAACTTGGTTTTGTTTTTGTTTTTTTAAAAAAGGAATTCATTTATGAATTTCATAACTGTGAAAACACAGGAAAAATTAATTCAGTGAGAATAGGAAATATTTCTGTCTTTGGGTAACCTGGGTATTGAATTTCACTTTCAGAAACAGAAGCAATGCTGTATTCAAGTACCAGGAAAATAGTTTTTTGAATGTCACAGTGAAAATCTTGCAAGAACAAGAAATGACAGAGAACCTATATACATTGCCTAAAAGAGGTAAAAAAATACAAAACAGTCATATAAGGTCCATGTTAAAGTAAAACAATAGCCAGTTTTTTTCTGAGTATAAATGTTAGTCATCATTTTAAACATCTTATTCATCTGAAAATGTTACAATTCATTAATATAGTGCCATAATACTAACCTGATTGGAAATATCACATTCTTGACATAATGTTAAAAAAAAAAGTGCTGTTAACAAAATATCTTGCTGGGTGAAAGAGAAATTTGAATTCTATGCTGCTGACAAGTTAAAATCAAAATGTTCCATCTACAGGTAACATTTCAAAGGTTCCACGGCTTTGATGTAGAATCTGCAGCAGGGTTTTTCATTCCTCAACCAATCACTCCTGTCACTTACATTCCATTTGCCAAATAGTAAAGATTTTATTAGTCATACTCATGGCATGCTTCCAAAGGCAGAGAAGAAACTCCCAAAGAAAACAAAGAACAAAAATCACTCCTCTATACATAATAAGCAGAAACGCTTTCCCACCGTGATTCGCTGGTAGAGCCTCATCATTTAAAATGAGCATGGCCAGCAAAAGGGCTACAGCGCAGGCTCATGACTGAATTTATGATCTCACTGAACAGGAAAATGCTATACACACACACACACACACACACAGAGAGAGAGAGAGAGAGAGAGAGAGAGAGAGAGAGAGAGAGAGAGAGAGCGCATTACAAACACATACATACATACAATTAGCACACAGTCCAGTTCAGCAATTGCAAATCACACATTTTTTTAAAAAAAGCAATCTAAGGAAATGTTTGTCAGTCTATTTATTGTGTGGGGTCATATGTGCATCAATTGAAGAAAGTAGATGCAAATTTTAAAATTGCAACGAAGCATTATTTTGTTTTCCTCTTACACTTCAATTGCAAAGTTTGGAAACGGGATTCCACTGGTTTCAAAGGAGCACATGTTGAATCTAAACAAAAGGGGTGTGTGTGTGTGTGTGTGAGAGAGAGAGAGAGAGAGAGAGAGAGAGACAGACAGACAGACAGACAGACAGAGAGACAGAGACAGACAGAGACAGACAGGCAGACAGACAGACAGAAATGGCTATAAAAAATAATAATCCCACAATACAGGATTTTAATCAGGATTCTCCTACTTAATATTTTTCCTTAACATGTTTAGGAAAAAGTGTGATCTTAACGTTTTATATTCTTATTTACTTGGGATGAAGCCACACAATGGGACTTCTTTTTCTGAGCAAGTATCTGTATTATCAGGCTGCAGGAGTTATAGCACTGATACCCCTTCCCAATAGAGAGCTCTATAAAAAGCCCTCTCTCAGAGAAGTAATTATATCTCTAAAATCCAATAATCTTTATTTAAATAGCTTTACCACCTCCAAATGGAATTCTTTTTTTTCCCAAAGTATCATTTGTTAATATCAACAGTCTGAAACCTTAAACTGCTCCAAAAATTGTGGTGTATGTACAGAGTTAACAATCAGAACAACCTGAAAACATTACCGACATTACCGCCCACAATGTAAAACAGATACAATTATAATGAACAGAAGTGAATGGGTACCATAAAAGAAAAGCAATGGTTCTTTTTTTACTCTCAGGATTCCAGAAAACTTTGGTTTTAAAGCAAGGGAAAAAATAGGTGGGAATGTTCTAATTTACATACATTCAAATGGCTTTCTGAAGAAGAAAGATCCAGTGTTGGCATAGCCACAAACCTTGTACAATCTAGAACCCAGTTTTATCAAGAAAGGCTGTACTTAAAAACTCAAGGAAGTGTTGAATGCGCCTCTCGCCTCTGGCATAATATATGTTCCAGAGAAAAAAGCAGAACTGTACACTCAAGCCCATTCTCCACCTTGTTATGGCTCCCAAATATGAAGGTCTGAATGGACTATAGCTAGCGCTGAATTTAAATTTAATCTTTCATTTGGGGTCAATTGTTAAAAAAAAAAATACTAGCGAGAGCAGACTCTTCCTGATGCTCCTGTCTGGCATCAATGCTTTCCTTTCAATGCCATGTACAAGGCCCCTTCTTTTTAATCCCACCTTTATTATTTTTATAAATAACTCAAGGTGGCAAACATTTCTCTTCCATTAAGTGGATCCTATAAACCTCTCAGTCAGTGTTAAAACATTTTTTTCCACCAAGGACCACTCCCCACTTTTAAAAATTATGGAGCTTTTGTTTGTATGGGTCATATTTATTGATAACGGCTGTATTAAAAATTAAGATTGACGCATTTGTTTCCACTACCGCTTCATACTACTCTTTGAGAGGATTTTAATATTGTATTATTTTTCAACATAGGTTGGCAAATAATTTTGATTTCTCAGATCCCTCAGAGGTCTCAGGACTACACTTCAAGAAACATTTTTTTAAAAAGAAACATTCTCTAGCGCACAGTTTCTTGAGGAAACTGAAAGGATATCCACTCTGTATACCCCATGTTGTTACAATTTTATTTTCAAGCCAGGCTTAACTATTTATAAAATCCATCTATACTTTCATTTCTGTCCTTCTATGTATTCATATTTTGAGCTGAGGGGTTTAAAAAAAATTAACTAAAGAAATGTCTGCATGTATGACTTCATATTTCTAAACTTAATTCTTAATTTGGTATATCATGTCAATCTTTAAAATTAAAAAAAAACCTGAAGAGAAGACATCTTCTGATCAATGTATAATTAAAGTGTATATTTTAATCTTTATCTTGATTATTTTAAAAAACTACTGTTAAGGGAATTCCTCCCAAATTTGGAGAAAAGAAGGTCAATTCTAGAAGCAGAAGCTTCTAGAGTTCACTTCTGCCATCACCACACAACAGAAGTACAGAGCAGGGAATACACAAGCAGAGAGCTCAAACTGGGTCAGTGGATTTATTGAATTATTTTGTGCAAGGAAAGTCCTCTACCTACATATTCTAATGAATGAAGTGCCACTGCGAGTTAACCCATTGCCTAAGAAGGGATCAGAAGAAAAGAACCAATGCAGATTTGAGCAGCAAGCTATTGTATACCAAAGATATTGAGGTAGAAATAAAATGTGGAAAAGTAATTTTGTTAGGGTTTTTGTACTAGACAAATGCACAAAGTGCCTTTATCTGAAGCCATTAATAGGTCTTTGCAAATCATCGAATAAGGCATTTTGCATGTGAGTGATCCACCCCTCTGGAGTCACTGAGACACTTGATTTATGCATCAGAACTTCAAAGCAGCTATACCAAACAGCTGTGGCCAATTCAGTTTCATAGCAATCCAGAGGGGCCCTTCACTGGCAAGTAAAGCACCTTAACAAATAATTTGCACAAGCCTACCTGTTACTGCTGATAGTATAAACAGAATTCTTTGAACCCAACATTTATCTTAGATGGGCTCATACCTGACGTGTGCCATTGTATTTGCCATCAATAGGTCACAAATATCTTAGCTATGTAATTATTAATTAATCAAAAATCATTCTAATAGACTGAGATATTCAGCTGTCTACAAATACGTAGGTCAATCAACACAAGATCTGTCAAATCAAGATGAAATAATTTTATCTTGACTTGCTATTCTGTCAATGGAACAGCCTCTTCTGTTAGCAGAAGCCAATGTGCAAAAGCCAATGTGCTCAAGCAGATGACAGTCAGATGGTCTTTCCGATACTATCTCTTTTTGTAGTCAAGTTAACGGGAAGTAAGGTTAGTGTCCAACTCTTCAAATACCTTTTCATCATAGAAAGATACTCTGTCTGTCTGTCTGTCTGTCTGTCTGTCTGTCTGTCTGTCTATCTATCTATCTATCTATCTATCTATCCACTATGCCATCCAACCAAACCCAATGATCTTTAGAATAAAATACACCTGCAAATTAAGTGTACTCCAAACTTGGTTGATGCTCTAGTGCAAACAAGCAACTATTTCAGTCAATTCTTTATTCCAGTTAAGCCTTCAAAAATAACATTTTGAATTGTCTATACACATCATGCAAGATAGTAATAGAAAATAAGAGAAAAGAAAGAGCCCCATAGCAAGAATTCAATTTGGAACCAAGACTTTTGTCAAATTTTGTGTACTGATTATGTGAGTTTTTATTGCTACTGCTACTGTACATGTAGGAGGAAGCAGCTACATGTATTATTATTATTATTATTATTATTATTATTAGTAGTAGTAGTAGTAGTAGTAGTAGTAGTAGTAGTAGTAGTAAAGCAATAACTTTTTTTTATTCCATTCAATTGTGTCTGATTCTCAGAGACTCCCTGTAGTTGTCTTGGCAATGCTTTTCAGAAGTGATTTACCATTGCTTCCTTCCTAGGGCTGAGAGAAAATGACTGGCCCCAAGGTCACCCAACTGCTTTGTGCCTAAGGCAGGACCAAAATTTGCAGTCTTCTCAGTTTTTATCTAGCCCAATGCCTTCCTTAACCATTACACTAAATTAGGTCTTACAACAACATTACATATATCAAAATTGTACTATTCATTATATTCTTCTTTGTCTAGGCAGAAATTTGAGAAACAATTTTTTCTTCCCCCTCTGTCTCTCTCACAAACACACACAAAACAAAATAAGCAAGACAAATTAAGAAATATTTTTTTTTCTATTTTTCCTACCACAATATTAATACTATAAGCTCTTAAGCAATCTGCTTAAGATAATGTCTTTTATTTACCAAAGTTGGGAAAATATATTGAAATGTTACTTTATGTCACCCTTTCTGTTTGACTTACAACTACTTAGATCAGATGTTTCAAAGGGTTTTAAGCTGTGGGAACGGTCCCCAAACGGCAGCTAGGCTTTTTTAAAAAAATCTAAGAACAAGGCCTGCCTTTTCTGTGGTACCGCAGAAAAATTGCTATGGATGGTCCTGATTGCATTCTTTTTTTTCTTTTTTTCTTTTTTTTTTTTGCTGTTCTTTTTCTTTCACAAAATCCCATTGGATTCTTTCAACTTCCATGAAACTTTTGGAAAAATTCTGCTGTAGATATCACTGCAAAAGAACAAAGTTTCTATGCAGGAAAAAAAATATGAAAAACCAATAGATAACAATAAGTTTCTTATTAGATTTATTTGCTTAATAAAGTATGTATCAAACTTACTAAGAACCACAACTCCAGATACCGTAGTATTTCAATATTAGTATTTCTGAGTCTTTAATAAATCTTACTATCATAATTCTATTGGTATGTAATTGCTGTGGCTAATATTCTGATCATCTTAAGAAAATGCAAATGTGATACTATATTGCTATGATAATACATAAACATGTTCTGGAAGGGTAATTCCTATTCAATAGCCCTTATATGATACTTTAAAGCTCTTTATTAGAGAATGACCTATTGCAAATCTGCATAGTTTCTGGCCATTTGGTGTTATAATAACAAGCTGATTTTTTTATTAGCAAAGATTAGCCAGTTCCATTCAGTTCCAAGTAAATATTAAGATACTGATTATTAAGATATTAAGTGTACTTTCCTTAATATTATAAAATCTTCTGCTTTTTAAATAAATTATTACCCAAAATACAATGATATTATCCTGCATTCTCCTGAACATTTTACACACGAAGTTGAGCACGCTGTAATAAAGCTATAGAAAAAACAACAACTATCAAACCAATTTTCTGGAAGGATTGATTCAAGGAAGGATATTGTTGAATGCTATTTCTGTTTTATGGAGTTTGAAACACTGCACATACAATTTTGCATCAACATCATACTGAATAGCAGACAGTATTCTATGAACTATTTTAAAAGGAAAAAATATTCACAATTTTTCTGCCTAAACATACTTATTTCAAACGCCTTTGCTATTTTCCTTCTTACTTAGCAAGTAAGTAAGGAGTATATTTATTTATCTTACAAATACTTCTTCTACTTCATGGATGATTTTATGGACTTATTATCTAAAACTTGCTTTGGTATTTGAACCCTGTTCTAAGTCTAGCAAGTATAACAATCAATTTCTTTATTTTAAAACAGTGATATTATTAATAAAAGAGGAATATTTTATTGATTTAGTTCCTTATACCAGATGTAGTCAATATTTATAGAAATATGCTTATTAGTCATAATTCAATACTTTTACTTTTCCATTAACTTTAATTTCTATATTTATTAAAACAATAAAAGGTTTGCTGCTGTATTTTAAATGTTTAGCTATTGGATGTCATGTTTAATTATGGTTTACATTAATTTGTCAGTTAAATTTTAATTAAAAATGAAATATTAAGCATTCACATTGCATTTGTATGCAATAAATCTAATGAGAAAGAATACTGAATTTACAAAATTCAAAAAATATAGCATTAAATTAAGGTAATAAAATAATGTGTTTTAATGAAGATAAAAAAAAATAATTTAACAATATTACCCTGACATAATTGTTTTCCAAATATTATTTACAATTATTGTCACATTGTAACACAAGTAAAGAGTTAATGCAATTATATTTAAAGCAACTTACAACACCTGAGAGAGCAGCCTTTGCCCTGAGTTAGAGGTAATGTGCTAATCTTTTTAAGATTATATGTGGCAAAACACCGTCCACCATCAAAAATATGCCTATAAAAATATAGTCTCCCACTCTCTGGCATGTTTCCACATAAACAGTTATAATCTGAGTAATCTAACAAAGGAATGCTATTAATAAACAGAAACTGCATTTATCCTGGGGAGATGGAAATGTTTTATTCCCGAAATACAATGATTATTTAGATTATCATATATGCAAGCTCCCTCTGCAGGTAATGTGAAGAGTTGGCCAAAAAGAAAAAAAAATATGTAGGAAATACAAAGTTTATCAGAAGAATTCAAACAAACTGACAATATTTTAGAAAATTCTGAAAGCCATCTCATTTCCATAAACATTACCTGATTTTAGTAGGTCCTGAAGAAGGCATCCTGATTTTTTTTTTTGTTCTCTAAGTGACTCTATAAAATTCAAAGCAGCTAAGCTGCTTCTGCACACCAAGATGCAAAAGTCTCTTTTCTGAAGCATCATAAAGACTTTTATGAGTAAAAGTAAACCAACACCGGACCATCCTGAAGTGGAGGGGACCACCCAAAACAAGTCATCACTTCCAGGCTAAATCATCTTCTTATCCAAAATAAACAAACCTAGCACTAGGGCTCTGTTTAATGTCCCTCTGTCACCTAAACCAAAACTGATTCCATTTGGGATTAACTCACTGGCTCAAAGTTTAGCATCAATTACACTGAATACGAGAAGGCATATTTTAAGAAAAACAAGCACATAATCTGAAAGGAGAACAGTACTGGGGAAAGCTATCCAGTTCTCATAAACTTTTTTTCCCCTTTTCTTGCAAATGAAAGAAATTTATTCTTTTCCACAAGGGGAAAATAATTTCATTTTGTTTGATGTACATGTTATACTATTGTTCCTATCTAATGATCAGTATTATTTCAATAAAATTCAATCATAATGCGCCAAAAGTGCTAGAGAAGTCAAATGGAACTATAGTTAATAACCAATCCACACCACTGTTTGAATTCTCAAAGAAACTATATTTTACCATAAAACTATAATACCACTTTTTTCCCCAGATGGAAGAATATTTCATTGCCTTTCTAAAAGATTCAGTTCTTCTCTCTCAGTACAATTCTATGTATTTCTATTGAATTCAATGAGGGTTTCCATGAGTTAAATGATGTATTCTTATATAAACAGACCACATTTTTGGTTTAATATATTGACTTTAGATACTCAAACTTAGTTTATCTGTTTGGCATGATTTTTTCTATTAATCAAGAAATCACTAGTAGCTTCCATTAAAATTCACTTTCTGACTTATAAAATTTCAATCTCAGCGGTCTGTGTGTAAATTAAAGAAATAAGGACCAAACTCTAATATGGTTGGTAATGCAGACCATGCTACCAAATAGGACAAAAATGAAAGTTACTATCAAGTTTAAATAAAATAACACAGACAGAAATAAATAAATTTATATTTTAAATATAAAGAATATGGTAAAGGAAATATAGTTAAAGAAAATTATTAAACCAAATTCATAAGGGCTTTCAGGGTCAAATTATAAATTAAATGTTTATTTTATTTTAGACAAGCATATCCACAAAGGGGCATTAATAGTTGTTATTTTGGTTATTTGTTATTATTTGTCATGTACTGATTCTTTTTTACTACTTCCAAATGATGTGTTCCTGTGGATATTACCCAAAATTTAGTTAGTCACAACCAGATATGTTGGGACTGCAATCATGTAAGTCAGAACACTGAATCAAAATCACAGTGTAAATTTAATAATCCAACACATAGATCAGGAAAGAAGGAAGGGCGTATAGATAGAACAGCCATTTCAAAAACAAATGAACCAGGTAGCATTTTTGAAAACCTTAATTAGTCTCCCACGCACAACAAATATAAGTGAAAAGAGAAATGAACCATTCACCCTAGAAATTCTGTCTTTCTTTCCTAATGTTTTTATTTTGTCCATCAGCAACACTGCATTTTAGTTGCTTTTCTGCAGGTGAGCAAGATTAACTTGAATAACATCAGACAAATTTCTTCTACGTAGCGACAATGATTTCAAAAGACATTCATCTAGTACAGATATGCACACCCGACACTCAACACAATCAGGTCTTGTCAGTCAGTGAAGAATATTTCATCAGCATTAAAATGCAATCACAATTGTTGCTGAGCCCTCCATGCCACTGAAAGGGCACAAAACAAAACTCTTAGGGAAAGTATGTCTTTGGGGATCAATTTTATTTATATAGCTCTATATCATTATTTGCATTGAGCCAACAAAATTCTTCCTTTAAACTCTGACAAAAAAAATCTTTTTTTAAGCACAGCATCAAGCTATGACATGTCAAAAATGGCAAAGACAATGGCTGAGTCATATCAACAATCATGTTCTATCATGAAATCCAACTGAAGTGCTTCCAAAAAAATGCCACCCAACAACACTTTAAATGGAAAAACAGCAGAACATTGCTTTGTTTGTTTGTATGTATGTTGTGTGCATACTTATAACAAACAAATTTGGTGGAATCACTTTTGGTGGGTGGGAGTGTGAGTCAGAAATCTTTGGCATGCCAGTAAAGATATCATTCCCTCTACAATTTCAGTTATGAGAGCCACTGCTTATCTAAGCAAAATAATACAGGCAACTACACAACAGAACAGCAAACTTGAGAAAACTCTGAGATTGCAGTAATGCAGAAAATTCTTTAGACTAAAATCCTTAAGGTGGGGGCAGGAAGGGGGAGCAACTGCTCTAAAAACAGCTCAGGAAGACTAAGAGTGCTCAGTGTCTAGAAAGTAATTCAAACGTAAAATGGAAAATCAATGATAGGGGGATAATGGCTCAATTCCTGAACACTCGCACTTCATACCACAACATTTTGTTGCAGATCCTACTTGTAATTTTAGGCTCAAAAATCTCTGATGTCTAATAAAACACTGGTCTACTACATAACTATGGGTTGAATATGATTATTCAGTGATCAAAACTAAGAATTATTTCACCTCTTCTGAGTGATTGTAATGACTACCTACTCTAAGTTATATAAAACACTGCTCCAAAATCAATTCTAAACTCCACCTCAATTTAATTACCAACAATATCAGCAAAACAAGGAGAAATCAAACTATCCAAAATAAGGCAGTCATTCCTTCACTCAACAGCAAAGAACAATTTTAGTAGTGAAGGAACTTTAACTACTCTGTCAACTGAACAAAATAATAATAAAAAGGCAGTCACGATTCATACAAAAATACAGCAGACAGAAACTGCTGTGCCAAGATAGGCTGGATGCAAGACTGCATTTGCATCAAAGAAACAAACTGAATGGTAAATATTTTAAAATACAGGAGGTGGCAACGTGCTGAAAAGTTTCAATAAGCATTCTGGAAATCTTTATAGTAGTCAAATCTTATAATCTAAATTTTCACAAATCATGAATCAAACTGGTGTAATTTTAATAAATGTGTATGTCTATTAATTGATCACACAGTAGGATGTAGTATTTTTGGTTGAAAATGATTATTTACTGAGAATTAGCACATCCACAAACAAATGCTGATCTTATAATTATTATTTCTACGACCATGTTTTTCCCTGCTTTAAGAAAACTAGACTATTCAGAAAACAAATGGAAACATTTACCAACCTTCACAATACCACAAGAAGCTGAAGGTGGCAGCAGGGATAGGGCATATTTTCTTAATAAAAAACATTTAGTGCAAATTTAGCCTAAGATCTCCATTTTTAAAATGTATGAAAAAGATTAAAATATAATTGCAAAATTAGCAAAAATGATGTAAAAATTAAAAGGATGCTTTAGCCACAAATCCTCTAAGCTAATGATAATTTATTTCAATATATTTGAGTTAGGACCCTAATTCATACTTTATTTGAATTATCCTTTGTGCAAACTGTTCGCTAAACAGATGAATTACATAGTGCAGTATCTAAAACACAAGATTTTGATCAGTTTTTGGTTTGCGTAAGATGTGCTTTCTGTAAAAATTGGAAAGCACAATTTAATGTTGAACAATTGAAGTAGAAATATTTACAAATCATGGGTCATATTCAGTGGCATAAATCTATTTAAAAGTTAGTTACTCATTCACTTAAGAGGAAACAAATAAGACACTTTTTGCAATACATTTTCGGAAGGAAGGAAGGATCTCTCTTGCAAGAGTTGCAGTGGATGTCAAATTCTTGTCTTTGTTTTAAATATTAAACCAGTGAATGCCAACTTCATTCCTGCAACTTCTTAACAGAAAATCATTTCTGTCTATAACACGCTCACCACAGCTCACAATTAAATTATTTCCTGTTTATTCATCTGCCTTCAGCTGAAGAACAAATAAGCGCAGAAGAAGCTTATTTCATAATCAATCTCTTAAATTCCTTAAAATATTTTAATGTCACTAATCCCTCTATTCCAAGACACTACCCTCCAAAGATCCCTCATTTCTTCTGAAGATATGCTGCTCTACTGTCATTCATTGATTATTTTTGTGCTCTGTAGAGGGAGACATTACCTCTGGACAAGAGCATACCTCAATTTTAACCTGAGGCAAAAATCTGAGTTAACATCTTTATTCAGTTGGCATTTGTCTTCCCTTTTCAGCTATTTTATTCACGAATTCGAGTGAGATAACTTTGTGATTCACAAAGGGGCTCTCCCGAATAACGTTGTTATTGTTGCCTTTCCCTTATAGCTAAGACAGTCCTAGAGATTAAGTGAAGCAGGAGTTTATCTGCTTTAGGAAGCGAAGGCAGGTGCGAAATGGCTCAATGAGAAAAGCAAGACCTAGAAATTCTAACTTCCTCTACAGAGGCAAAATTTTCAGGCTACCAAAATACAAAACATATAATCAGCAGACAAAATGTGCATGTTTGACACCACCAAAAACACTATCGCACTTTCAAATATATATTTTACTAAAGCTGAACAATAGTTTCTGGAGTAATAAACAGTGTTTTCCTGCACTGATGGCATAAATGTGTATATTATTAAGTCCACTCTGCGAAGTACAATTTGTCTTTAGCGTTTATTTTTGCTTGAAAAATTGATGATTGTCCATCTATCCACTTCAAAAGCAAGTTCAATACTGTAGTGATATTCATATTTCCATCAAAAAACGCAGGCACAAAATTGAACTTAGCAACCATGTCTCAGATAAATAGATACAGGTTATGTATAGTGTGAAAAATATTGTTGCACTTTGAGGAATAAAATTAAAGCAGTGTAAATTGACACCTACTAGGCTCTTTATAGAGAAAGGAAATAGCTATAGTTGAATGTGCAGACTAGTATATATTCTTCTTAGTGCATTAAATACTGCAATTCTTAATCATCCTAAGCAATTTAGACATTGTAGGCAAGTTCCTGCTTAACAAGGTAATCTCATTTCTGTGGTTTTTCAGTGTAAATTGATTTTTTTCCTTCTTAGCTGCTTTGATAATTGAACAAAATTATACAACCGTGATGGGATTTTACTTACCAGCACACAACATATAAAATCTTCTGCAAAGATGAAGCATATTACTTCATAAAACTTCATTCTGTGTAATTACACAAGTTGCATTTAAGCCTGTTTCTAACGCTAAAACAATCAATAGTGATTCTGCTCCTATTCTGACTGCACTTTCCCTGCAGGTGTTACTTCTGTATTTACTACAATCTACGGCTATGTTTTTGATCATTACTTCTTGGGGATGGGGGGGAGATAGCAGACTTCCACGTAGTTGAAGAATTTGGTGTTACAAATGCCACATGGGAAGGGAAATAATGGCACATGCTAATTATATACTATTTCTTCAACTTATAAAATGTACCATTTGTGATAATAGTTCATAATCTTTCTTGAAGTGTAATTCAAAACCTGTTCGAGAACATTTTTTCTCCCTAAAATAAATCTTAAATGTGGCAAGTTACAATGCAGTCTTCAATTCCAATTAAAGAACTGTCATGTCTATGTCAATAAAAATACTTATACATACAAATGCACTTCACAAGTCATTTTCATCAGAAATAAAGAAGCAAGCAGTAAGAAATAATGCATTCTATTTCACTAAATTGATACAAGGGTTTCATCTTTAACATATCCTTTTAAAAATGCATTTCCCAGAAGTTCAGCTAATATAGCTGTATAAAGAAATGACTGAATTAACTACTTCATGCACAATTATTAAACATCAATGACACCTATCCATCCAGAATATTTTATATCTTTTAACTTTAGGGTGTGTTTGTTTTTTAAATATATCATCAAATTACTGAGTTTTTTTCTTCCACATGCCATATTAGCCCTATGAAATACTCAAGACAACAGTTGCATGTAATATATGATATGTAACTATTAGGGTTGATGGTAATTTCATTACTGTAATTCTATTATGAATGGCATGATATTTGCTAAACCATAACTATTCTTCTGTGCATGGATTAAAAATTATAAGCCTATCCCAGTTACACCTGATTATTCTTTCCTACTCTTCATCTGGTGGAATAATAATGGGTTCTAAAACTTCTTATTTGAAATTACTAATGCCAAATAAGCCTAAAATCCGGAGATTAGGTATAATATGTACTGTGAAACAGCTCATTTAAAAAAAGAATACATTAAAGGGAAAGTGTCTCAAAATGACAGTAAATTCAATTATATTTGAGACATACGTTAGGGAATCCACACTATGGAAATTGAAAGCTTGTTATTTTAAATATCAATTCATATTTTCCTTAACTTTTTTAATGTAGTATTTGTATTTTTCATTAGGAACCCCAAATAGCACGTGATTTCGCTCTTTTCAAGGAGATACAAAATACTATAAATTACGTATTTCATTTTGGAATATGCATTTTTGTCAATTAAAAATACAATAAGTAATTAAATCAGTTTATTTAAATGTCATTTTATATGTATGTATGTGTGTGTGTGTATGTATGTATATATATATATATATATATATGTTTATGCATATATATATATATATACACACACACACACATATACATATATACACACACACACATATATATATATACACACACACATATATATATATACACATATATATATACATACACACAGACTTTTACTTCTCATTCCTGACATAGGAAACATGAAGCCATATTCTGAGATACAAATTATGAACTGACTGCTAGACAGATTTTCTTTTTAAAAATACTTTTTTCTGTTTATTTGAAGGAAGGAAACATACAGAAGCTCCCACTGTCTTAAATTAAGACTTGGAATACCACTTTCAAGATTGCTGTTCACAAAACGGGCTACTTGCTTTGATGTTCTGTTAATGAATATGGAAGCTAAATATGTAAATATGTGTACATGCGTGTGAGGAACAAACAGAGGGAGAAAGAAAGAATGTTTAGCGGAATTTTTAAAATCAAAACCTGAAGTAATTGGTTTGTTCTACCCCATATTGATGCAATAAGTTGATTTCTCCATCTGCTAGCGTCCAGAGCAACCTAAAATCTATGTACAATTTCTATTGCCAACAGAACATAACCCACTATGATTAAAAATGGCAGCTTAAACACTGCTGTGGCACATTAATTTCTAAATGGCCTAATCTTGCTCTACAAAATGCTGAAAGTTTTCATTCTATGACATTCTCCAGCATTTGAAATTGTCAACTATCAAAATCAAATCCAATGTGTTAAGATAATAAGATACCTTATTATCTTATCTACATGATAATCTATTTCCTCCATAGCACTCTGTATCCAAAGCAGAAAAGTTAAAACCAATTTTAAGTGTCCTAATAAAACTGTTTCATTATATACCCTCCAAATAGGTACTAATTCAGGAAAAAAGCAACCTTAAGAAACTATCCTTATATAACTTCATATTATCCTAAAAGATCCTATACAATCATGAACTATTTTGACTATTTCAAAATAGCAGAAGTCCCCAAACATCTTACATTAGATTTTGTCCCCATTTTACTTCTAGGTAGCCCTCTTTGTTTATGAACAAACAATTCTGAATATCGGAACTGTCTTATTATAAAACAACTGCATTTAAAATTAAGCTTCAGAAGTCATATCAAATGACCTCTGTAAAGACTTGATAAACTGGAGAAACAAAAGTAAGTGTGAGAGAACTTAAGAGACGACAGGAAAGTTATTTTTGTGAAGCCTAATATACCTCCTAAATTCTGATTTCCTATGAATGATGTACCAAAGAAGTACTGCATTCTGCTCCTCTCCATATCTGCCAGATTGTGAATATTGATTTTTAAAGATAGTGAAGGAGTAAAATGAGCTATCTCTTTTACTAACACAGGATAATCAGTACTACAACAAATGAATAAAAGGGTGCAGATGCAACAGCATCTTAAAATATAATTTGCAAACATTCTATAAACAGATGAAACAGCGGATCCTTTCTATAACTATTTGAAGAATATTGATTACACTACTTTCATAATTTTTGAGAATGGCAGTAACAACAGCAACAAAACAAAAGAACCCCAGCACATATCAGTAACTTACCCATATATTGGGTATCTTCATCATCATTAATGAAAAAAATCGCCTAAGTATTTTTATTATCTTGGAAAAATTGTTATAGTTTCAAAAATAACATTCTGCATCAACTCTATGGAAAAATGATGCATTTCCTGGTAGATGTATTGAAAGAAATGTGTGTTCATTTTCAAAGGCTGTGAACAGAATGGACTTTTATTTCAAAGACTGATTTGTGTGGATGTGTGCCGTTTTAAGTAATTAGAAGTTCTTTCCCATTCAGCCCCCCAATGCACTGATATGTAGACCATATCCAAGGATGAGCCAGAAAGAAAAGGCCTCACAAGTCCCACTAACAAAATAACTAGCAGATACCAGAAACTATGCAACAGTGGCTGCTGTGAAAAAGGTCACTCTTTTTTCTTACTATAAACCATTAATCAATGGAATATAATTGTTTGGCTGCTTACAAGGGCCAGCAGCATACAGACTATGTTTCTTCCCTGGCATAATTACAAAACAGTAAAAGTTCAGAAATATAACCCAATTCCACCTCCCCCTTTTACCCCTTTTCAATTCCTCACTGCCCTTTGGGCCTCTGCTTTGGAAGCAAATGGAAGACAGACTGAAGTTTTCTCAATTGAGCTGAAAGCTAAGAAACCTTTGATATGCTAATAGGATCCTTCAAAGGGTAAGAATTCACACTTGCATTAATTCAAACAATTTGTGCAGAATGATGTGAAATGGCACCTCTTTTAGTAGAAAGTAACAAAAGGGAGGGAATCTGAGTATCTGAAGAAACCAAACAACAGAAGATTTGTTCTGCAGGATTTTTTCTAACAAGGACAATATTTTCTGAAGGAAAAGAAAAACACACCTGAAGCCCCAAATAAGCTATCTTTCCTTTCTGCCATACCAATTATATTGCATCTAATAACCATCACTAGTATTATCAAAAGCTATTATTATCTCCAACATATGAGCAAGCAAGAAATCTTCCGGTACCTGGAAAGCCTCTGAAAATGTAAGAGTTTTTTCCCCCCTATATCCAGTATCACTTTCCCCTAAATTTCATTGTGACATTTATTTTTGATATTCTAATGTTAAAAAGTAAAGAAAAAAAGCAAACATCCTTTCAGACATCTCCAGCATGCCATACACACACACTTTCTTTGCATTGTCTCCAGGTGGCCCTAGACTTCTTTCTACAAGCAATGAAAAAACCAGTCTTTAGGCCACAACGGGAAAGAACTGTTATTTATTGCTAAGTGGAAGCCTTTCTAGGAGACATGCAAAGGACAGTTTGATCCCTTCTGCTTCCTTGTGTGGTAGGTGAAAATGCGTGTGCAACAAGTGGATCTTTTTATTCAAGGAGTGCAACTTTTCCCTTTCAATATACAGCTGAAATACAAGAGGAGGAACAAGAGCTGGCAGGGTCTGCTTAGGCATTCATGCAGCCAGATTAATGAAATCAACTGCCAGGCAGTTTCCTCGAAAGGAATCTCTCTCAGTCGGGGAATCTGTGCTTCCACTAAAGAATGTTGGAGGAGCAAACCAAAAACAGAGAGGAGAAAAATCTCTTACAGTAACAGGATCCAGATGGCTCTTGCTGTTGCTATAAAACTTGTAAGGCTGCTTTTGAAGCTTTTTCTTCCACCTCTGAAGCAAGAAAGATTACCCAAGGAACTTTCTGACATTCACACAAACACTAATAATCTTTTTCCGTGGTGAAATAAGAACTTAAAACAGTTAGAAGTTAGATAGCTCGAAAGATACCCCCCCCCTTCCCCCTGCATACATTTCTTGTTCAGCATTAGCCCCACTCTCTTTGGCAGGCTTCTTTGCAAATGAACTTCTTTAAAATCAGCAGAACACCTCATGTCTTCTTACAGGGAAGTATCACAGGGCCTTATGAATAACTCTAATAAGCTGACAGTTATGCAGCACATTTTTAAAAAGGGTGGTAGGAAATAAAATTCCATCGAAATTGATGTTGAACACTGCCAGATCGAATGGGTAGGGTTGGGCAAAGTTTAGCAAGTCAGATGCCAGCCAGCCACAAGAACAGGGCAAAACAAGGGGAACAATCACCCCCATGCAAAAGTGTTCTTCCAAAACCTAAATCCTCTGCACAAGAACTTGGTTGCTAAGGGATATCAATGCATTCTTCTCCCAGAACAGTTCCCTTGGCTTGAATCTGATCTACCTGACCCCCACCTCTACCAAGACTCTTAATTCTTAAGTCTTTTCGTTCTCCAAGATGCCTTGATCCTAAGGAGCGCCACATCTACTCGTCTTGGTTCACACAACTAATTGCATTTTCAGACCACCCTTTTTTTTTCCTGTCCCTTGTTCCATGGCTCTTAGGAAGCCCCACTGGCATTCACCATCACTCATATCTTTGCCAGAAGGAGGAAGCCAGTAGATTATTGGAAGAAGTGGCCATCACAATCTTCTTCCACTCCTCCACCCACATGGGCCTCAGGTCCACTTCTCACTTCTTTGCCTCTCCCTTCCCTGGTCGTAAATAATACTCTGATTTATGTAGTGGGTTGATTTTTTTTTTTAAAAAAAGGCAAAATAGAAATGTTTGAATGACTGCGAATAAGGGAAAGAGTGGGACAGGAAAGAGTTCCCGGCATCTCACGGGTAGTATTGGCGGGGTTCCCTTTTCCCCACAGGGAAAACAAAGGACAGGGAATGCGGACCCGGTTCTCCCACGAAGCCGCCCCCTCGCGTGCAAATGGCTCGCAAACCAGGAGGAACCCAAGTAAGCAAACAGGTACCATACTCTTGCCCGCCCGCCCCCAAACCTCGTTTACCTTTGGATTTGCAGCCAATTGCGGGCCAGGGTTTCTCTGGCATCTGGGGTGCCCCAGAAAGGAGATGCAGGATGAGTCCCTTTACGATCACGAGGGTTGGGCCTGGGAAGCGACAGCAGCAGAAGAAAGCCAGATCGAGCAGAAGGATCGCCGGTCAGCCCGGTCAGGGCTGGGTAGAAGTGTTAAAAAGCCGGGGAAACAGCTGGCTTTGAAGCTCTCTGAGCTGGGACAAAAAACAAAAACCGTACAAAAGGCAGCGGCTTCTCTTCTTCCTCGTCCTTCTCCCTTTCTCCAAGCAAACCCAGCCAGCCGAGGGGCTTTTGGAGGGGTTAAGTCAACATTTTCCCCCCGCAGTTCCCAACGCGCGCTGCTCTTTCTCTCCCTCCCCTCCAAAAAAAAAAAAAAAAAGAGGGAGGAAGGCAAATTATTGGGGAGCGGAGGAAAGAAACGGCACAAGCCAGAAAGGAAAATCGAAACAATTCTTCCGGTACTCTAAAAGCACCACAACAAAAGAGAGCTAGGTGCAAAACCCACTGGATTATTACCAGCCCTGGAGTCCTATATTTCTCTTTTCTTTAAGTAACTGGAACGATTGTTAAAAAGAAAAAAGAAAAGAGAAAAACGGAAAACAAAACCACGATGCCAACAGGAGAACCAATTCGATCTTCGGTTTCTTTTCTTCAGGGAGAAGGCGAAGGCGAGAAGGGGGTGGTGGATGCAATTGCAATGCGCAGAGAGACCCAGGTATTAAAATAATAATAATAATAATAATAATCAAATATCTTCTTCTAAAAAGGCAGCCTCTCTTTCTCCGTCCTTTTCTTCCATCTTCTTTGCATCACCCTTGATGACATTCTGGCCTCTGGCAGGATCCAGTCCCAGCCCTTCCTTCCTTCCTCGGGCTTCGCGTCTTCCTCGGATGCTCTCTCGGTCCTGCCTGCCCCGTGAAGAACAGGAGATCAAGAGCCCAACTGGCCGCGCTTAAAACCACAGGGAGAAGAGAGCGCGGGCATGAAATCTCCCAAAAGGAAGCAAGGAATGGAAAGGGTGTGGGGGGAACCCAATGAATAGTACCGCCAAGCTCCTTTTCGTTCATGCACCTCTCCGTGTGTGACTGGGGATTGCGAAGTCCTGACACAGACTCTCCACTAGCTCTGAACTGGAGCCACCTCCAGCCTCCACCTCTTCCAATCTCCACCCCCTCTCTCTCTCTCCTTCTCTCTCTTTCTCTTCTCCCCACCCCTGGGCTCAGCTAATCATATAAACATATTATCGTGGAGAGAAACGGCGACAGCGGCAGCTTTTCTTCTCTCCCCCCCACCCTACTCCCGCCCCCTCTAGCCCGCTTTTTTTTTAAACCCCCCCCTTCCTTTTCTCCCCTCCTTCTCCCGCCAAAACTAGGAGTTCTGGCAAATAAAAACAGATTAGAGGCAGCTAAGTACCAAACGTGAAACGGATAATCTAAAAGCTCGATCTGCCACCACTGGCCATTTTCCAGTCCATTTCAGCTGCTTGCGGCGGCACCGCTTGGGGAGGGCGGGGGGGGGGAGAGAGAGACGGAAAAGAAGGTGGGCTGGAATGAGAGAGAGAAAGAAAGAGAGGAACGCACACGGATCCGAGGAGGGGGAGAAGGGGGGGGAAGGCGTCGGTGTAAGCTTGAGCCGGTCTGGCGGCGGCAGCAGCAGCAGCAGCAGCAGCAGCAGGAGACGCTGGTTCCCTTCAGCCAATGGCAGCGGCAAGCTTTGGGGCAGCCTCGAAGCGAGAGCGCATCTGAGGGTCCCGACTGGAAAGGCTGCTTTGACGGCCGGGATCCCTTCCAACCGGTCGCGGCGCTGCAGACTCGCAGACGCCGCGGCCGTTCGCTTCGCCGGCCCTCTCCGTTCCTGTGCACAAGGGGCGGGCGGATGGGCAAGCGAGCGCCGGGCTTCAAACTTTAGCCGCCGGCTTCGGTCTCTTGTCCGCTCCACCTCAGTCCACCCTTCCCTGCCCGGTCGCCAGAAACTAGCCCCCACGATCCGAGAGGAGAGCGTTGCCGAGCTGAAGCGGCGACAGCGGAGTTCGGGAAGGGAGGATGGTTAAGCGAACGCCGCGGGAGAAGCGGAGGCGGCGGGAAGCTTTGAAAGTTCGAGTCGCGGAGCTTTAATCTGGCGCGGATGAGTATCCGTCAGCAGTTCCGAACGTCAAGCCTGTACGCCATTCTTCACTCTTGACGGTTCGGGCTGCCTGCGATCGTGTATTTCGCGTTGGGGTTCAGCGAGAGGGGGCTTGAGCAAGTTGCCCACGTGCAGCATTGAGGCAAAGCAACAGGGAGGTCAAGAAAAGAAAATTATACAAATATAACAACGACCCCTCGCAGAGCCCCAGGCTCCTCTCTCCTTCCTTCCTTCCTTCCCTCCTTCCTATCAGTGTGCAAATATGTATGTCGGTGCAAGATCAACAAAGCTTGTAAATAATTTGAGGAAGGTGTATGTACTTTTCCCAAAATATTGTGAGGGGGCGGACCTTGTTTATTTCCTCCCTCAATTCTTTCAGAGGTAGAATTTCTCTCACTTTGACACAAACACAAACTCCATTTCAGAAAGTGCTATTTTTATCTGAAAACTGGATGTTTTTAAAACTGCTAGGTCTCTGGATTGGTTCACACATCTGATTTCATACACCTCATGGGATGGCAAGTGTGGAGCTGTTGCCCTGCAATAACCTGCACTGATCACACTTTTAAATACATTATGTTATAGACGAAAGAAATTTACTCATTCAATCAGTAAAGCAAAAGGTGTGTCTCATTTATCTGCAATATATTGGAAACCATTTCTGAATGTTGTATAATTAGATCTTTGGGCATTTCATCGCTGAGATTATTGAAATGAAGAAAGTTTGAGTTCACCAGGAATGGATTTTTGTGTGAAGAAATGCAAGCTCAGTTCAATTCTGACATGAAGATGAATCCTAGACTAGTAATATTATTAAATGTGTTATGTAAGCGTTTTGTTCCATTCTCATTAGTTATTCTTGATTCTTTGATCCAATAAGCTTGAAGTCTAACCATTCCACTTTAAATTAATAATAATTATTGATACCAGACATGCCATAATTATATTGTCTATTAGTTATAAATATTCTGTATGGTTACTGTTTCATGTTTCTAGTAAGAATTTCAAAGCATAATATCCCCCTAATTTAATCAAATAACTCTGTGAGATAGTTATTTATTAGCCTGATATGCATAAACTGAACATGATTCGTTTTTCACATGGATAAAGCCTAAATAACATGACGCTGAGGTGCAAATGTAAGAGATAGAGAGAGAGTGGTCTTTCACAACAACTGGTTGCATAATAAGTTACAAAATGTCTGGCTTTAAGTATGCAATATATGTAACAAAACAGACACCCTATGATCAGACCGTAAGTGCAATGTAATTCACACAGCAAGCTTGGATCAGGGCATGGATCTGACCCATACCCTGATCCATGCATTTTTACCTCACCCCACCTTTTTGGCTATTGTTTCAAAATGGATCATCACGTATTAAACCATTTTTTCCCATTCTATCTGGGATAGGAATCAGATTGTCCTCCCTTTCGTCTTGCTTTTCTATGTTTGCTCTATCTTGATAGACAATGATGTGGAAAGCTTCAGGCCACCGATGTCATTGTAGATGTTCTAAAAAAAGGATGAGTGAGATGTTTACATATAGCATGACATAATTCAGGATTCACTTGGTCTACTTCCATCCCATAAAAAAATAACATAAAAGGACACTAAAGTCATACACAAAATCTTAAAAGATAAAACATGGGTGGTATGGACTGTTGCAATATTTTTTTTGTTTTAAAGCAGTCTTAGAGGTGTAGTTTGTGTTAAAATCAAAGATACTGTGTGTTTACTAGTATACATATTACAGGTACAAAATAATTACAGCTTTGCATATGTAATACAACTGTAACACACCCATATCCTGATTGTCTAGCCAGGCCTTTTTTTCCCTTCCCTTCCTGTTGTATTTACTACAAGGCCCAGGTTGGTATTCAAAAGCCTCTTATATTTGCTCTGCTTGCCACCATTAATTGCCCTAGGGTCAATCTTCTGAAATGAATTATGTCAGTTTCAGAACCAGTCCTCTCATATTAGCTCCACTGTACTACCACAAATTGTCCTAGGGTTATTCTCCTTGAGTGACTTATGCAGTCCACACCTGAAAGAGCTGAATCCTTTACATTCTGGGAGGCTGCACACACACACACAAAAAAGATAGGAAACATTTTCACTTTGTAAACCTTCAAAGTTACAATAACCTTTTGGATCTGTTGGCACAACACGTTTTGCTACAATTTTTTTTAACAGAAACTGCTTTAAGAATATAATTATCCTTCACAGCATAAAAGTAGTGGTCTTAAGTGTAATTTGAAGTGATTAAAAAGATTCCATACTCTAAATAACATATACCTTGAAAATTAGTCAATTGAGGTTTTCTCTCTCTCTAAAATAATCCATGAAGGCCACAAAAGACAGTAATATTGCTCATTATTATTGCAAAACATTGTGCATGCAATGATCCTTCTGTCCTAGCATGCTAATACAGGAATGTATAAATAATCAGTACAGTTGTAGAGAAACAATTTTAGAGACAGTTCTGCTGGATTTTATATTATTCATCATAATAGAACCAGCCATTGATTATTTGTTTCCTTATCCCGGCAACCTGAGGGAAAATCAGTTGTGAAATCCTACCGGTTCACACTGGTTCGGGAGAACCAGTAGTGATAAAAGCTACCGGTTGGTTCAAACTGGTATTTCTGACGATCAGCTGTGCCTCATGATTTAAAATCTCTAGACTAGTGAATCTAAATCACGCGGCATAGCTTCCCCCCCTCGCTGTTGTACTTACTATGCCAAGCCTCCTTTTTCCATGCGCAGCATGCATTTGGCATGCACTGTGCATGCACGTTACAGTGTGCGCTTGGCTCACACCGCGCATGCGCGGGAAGCGAATCGGTGACAAACTGGGGAATAGTTCACCACTGGGAAAAATCCTAAATTCAATGGAGACACTTACAACCTCACAAGCTGTAATTTTAATATGCATATTATCCTCCCCATTCCTTTTAGTATCTGACCAGATAAGGTCCATGCCTTCAACATTCAACATTAAATCAGATCCCCCCCCCACATTTGTTCTTCATTATAACATACCCAGTGGAGAGATCTGGAAATTTAAGAAATTCTCAATGCCTTGCGACCACTGGTCCTTTTTTTTTTCCTGATAGCCAATAGTCATTTTTTATTTATTTTCAGATTCATCTATGAGGCCTTTTGATAACCAATTAAGATAGGATTAATGTACTAATGTGAAGAGACTAATGTAAAATCAGAGTAAAGAATGTGCTTCTGACATTTGTTGAGGTGGTTTTTTTTTATATAAATGCTATGCTCTTTTCATGTTTACCTTCTGAATTTAAAAACTCTGACCGTACTGACCAGTTGCCATTTTAGAACGGTGGGGAGGGAAAAAAGAGAGAGTAGGAGGTAGGAAAGAGGAGAAGAGGAAGGAAGAGGGGTAGAAGAGGGAGAAGAGTGTAGGGTGGAGGGAGGAGAGGAGGTAGATAAGAGAAGGAGAGGAAGGTTTGGAAAGTAAAAGAAGGTAGAAGAGGGAAGAAGGTTAAAAAGGGGGGTGGTGACTGGGCAGGCCCGACTAATTGTATATAACTGTACATTGGATGAATTATTTGATAAGATTGTAAAAATAAAACTTTTTTATAAAAAAAAAAAAAAAAAACTCTGACCGTTCTAACTAAGTCTAGAATAGCTGGAAGCAAAATGTTGTTCAAATAGAAGGAAGACATGCTTTGGAGAAGAAAAAGCATCTCATTGCCTGGATTTTATGAAAAAAGATAGGCACTATAAAAGAATCCCAGGGTGTACAGATTCAGTCCTCTCTAATCGTGCATTATCCAACCACTATATCTCAGGATGTGCAAAGCTTTCTTGGGTGAAAAAAAAAGGAGTCTATAGGACAAGGAATTCACTATATAGAAAAATAAGAATATGTACCATAATTGAAGAAGAGTGAAATCTTGAGAGCTACATTTTTTTTGACTGCCAGATGATTCACACGGAATTCTCATAGTCTCACAGAGGGAAAAAAAACTAGATCTGACAGTCTGGAGATCTAAAAGACATGTTCTATATCTGGGAAAAATCACTGAATCTTGCTTGCTATCTGTGCTATAGGACAACATTATTACAGGCAGCTAAGATTTCCCTAGGTATAATCAGTTTTAGTACAGGTACAACAGTGTTTATATGCCAGTCTTGCTTTTTCAAAGGAACCTCACTGATCTCTTAAAAGAAAGCTAAAGGGTCACATTCCCTCTCCCCCCTCCACCTCCTCAATTGTTTAAATACAACATGAAAGTGAATGTTATATACCAGAACTGGATTATTTAATCAACTGACTGAAAACTGAAACAAGCTGGTTCTGATTTTTTAACTTAAATTCCTTTGGGCTGTAAAGTATTATCCTTACAGAGCTTTTTTTTTTTTTTACCAAAACAAAGTTGGTATATATAAAGTGATCAAATACATTAAGTTACACATTGAACTATATCTTATTACATAAACTATATCTCTGCAATTCAAAGGTAAATGCCAGTGCAAATGAAACTTGCATGGGGAGTACCCTGACATAGGACTGCTGATGACCTTTGTACAGTCAGAGACTGGGAGCAAGACTGGGTCACAAACCTTGCAACAATAAACAGGGATTATTGTGTTTGCTTTTCTTTTGCTAGGAGAAAGAAGAAGAAAAAAAACCCCTTATCTATTAGTTGTCAGGAAAGAAAGAGAGAGAAAGATGTGCGGGACAGGGAATTACAGAAAACTCATATGTGAGTGAAAGTTTTGCACTTCAATATGCCCTACAGACATTTTGCGTTTTGTTCACTTTGCCCAGTGGACAAGTATTTGTATGGTTTTTTTTTTATTATTTGCATTTATATCCCGCCCTTCTCCTAAGACTCAGGCCATTTTTCTTTCTCCCTCTCTTTCTCTATATATGTAACCTTACATAAATTGAAGCAATTGTTTATAATATAGGGCACAATCCAGTTATAGCTAAACATTGATGGTCTTATTGATTTTAGCAGGAGAATTAAGCATGTGCAATCAATGCAACCTAAAAGGGTGTGATTTGGTCTGGATTGCTTGACGTACTATAATTGGGTTGGAATATGAACAGATCTTCATTGTGTTTCTTAATGTGGATTAAATCCTTATTAAGGGGATCAGAACAGTAATAAGAAAGCTGTCTCAGAATACTGATTTTAAAAGCATGCCACTAATTATACATTTTACAACCCCGCTATTTTCGCACTAAGAAAATTACAGAAACATTTGGTTTTCTTTTGCAATTTCAGCCAGAAGTTGCTGGGTTTTTTTTGTCAGGACTGTGATAAAACATTTAATCCAACATTAATTCTACTTCTGTGTGATCACAATATTTTGTGTTTGTGTGTGAAAAAAATAAAATATATATGATAGGACTGTTACCTCTTATATACTTACATAAGGGTATATGCATTGTCCTTACCATCCATATGTCTATGTATTCTCTTCGCTTATATCTTATCAGAAAATGAAAACCTTTGTATTCATTCTTCATATTTATTACTCACCCTTCTTTTTATTTCACTTGGGCTTCACATTTTAAGTGTTTTTTATATATATTCTCTTAAAATTGCTTGCCATTTTTTCTCCACTCATGTACGCATACCAAATTTACAATTAGTATACCAGACTATTTGATACCTTACAGATTTAGTTTTAACAAGACTTTTCATTACTGATACTTTAAAAATGCCAGCTGCAAATATCATTTTAGGGTTTTATTGAGTATTGGGGCCCATTTCATACACTAATAACAATCCGCCTAGAATAAGATAGGCAGCAAATAAACTTAACAAATAAAATAATAAAGCAAGCAAAATAACTGATAAATCAGCAGCATATGAGTTTCACTGCTTGCCTGATTTCATTGGTGATGCCTTGGTCATATTTGATCAAATGATGAACAATGAATATCATCAACAGCTTTCTTATATGATCCACATCTTTAAATTATTGTAGTCCATGCAATGTGGAATAATGCAACACTTTCACATTCTATGATGCCTGATTTTTCAGACACAGAACAAAAATTATTTGAAACAATTGTGATGCTTGTGTTGTTGCTTAAAGAAAACAACAACAAGAAATCATCTTCTGCAACACAATTCTATTAAATATTAGGTTTTTTCTTTCTGTTATAGGTGCAATTCTAGTCAAGCCATTAGGCACTATTCATAAACCTACTGGATAAGGCATCTGAAGAGTAATGGTCAGCCATTATGGATTATTGCAATGTTTGTTAAGGAATTGTGTATGGTTTCACTGTATATAGGCTCTAATGAAAGGGTTCCCGAAACACTTTTAGCCAATTGTCCTGACAGCTGCATTCTTGGGGAGAGCACATTTCCAAAAGGAGATTGAACCTATCTGACAAAATGGATTAAATTGCCCTTCCAGTTAGAGCCATACAATGCTGTTTCCTCTGCTAGACAGAGAAATTGTTGAGAATACCCAACTACTATCTGAAAGCATATCTTGGTACATGATATACACTTCTGTAAAAAAAAGTATTCACCTCCTTTCCAATTTTCTGAATTTTAGCATATTTTTGCCATCGAATGCTATCCTAGTCTGACTAAATAAATAATACTGAAGTCTGGTGCTTGTTTCATTTATTTCATTAAAAAATAATACAATATCTAATATCCATTATTCCATCCCCATCCCATTCAATCCCTTCAATTAAAGATGTGTGAAAATGTCATTAAGCAATCAGAGCTGACTTCGGGCAGCCAAGTCACATTGAATCTCACAAACTTTTGCTTTCCTCACAAGATCTCATCCACATATTCCAAAGACCAAGTAAACCACACCTGAAAAAAAATTTGAAGGCTGCAGTTTTTTTAAAAAAAAAGTCTAGAAAAATTCACAAAACCACTTCTAAAGCTTTGTAGCTCCACCGATGTATAGTCAGATGCATTGTTTTGAAATGGAGTGGCTGTCTTGTCAAAATCACTCCAAGGGTGCAGCATAATGTAGTTCAGGAGGTCACAAAGAACCCCAGAACAACATCAAGCAATCTATAGGCCTCTCTGAAAAATCAACATTCAGGACTCCACTGTCAGAAAAGAACTAAGTAAAAATGGGATTTGTGGGAGAACCTAAATAAAAAGCCTACAGAGCATTCTAGGAAGCTCTAGATATATCCCACATAAAAGGTTAAAAACCTCTCACAAAACAATTTCTTCTCAGCTTAAACATGCCATTTAAACAATGCTTTTAGGAGTGGAACACAAAATCAGAATGATGAGATCTGGCATGCGCCGTTTAAAAAGAGTATTCTGGAGATTTATTGCTAAAGCATATTATGGCAGTAAGCATTTCAAGTCCCATCTCAATTTCTCCATTCCCAGTGTATTTGATAATAGATTCTGACATACAGAACTGCATTTTTATACAACCCATTCATACAGCCATATACTCCATTGTATCATTCCTGAAATCTTCGAAGTTCAGCATTTATTTTTGGCCCTTTTACCACATTACCTTATTTTACTGAACGGCACAGATCAACAGGACCACTTCTTTGTGGAAAAGGCAGGAGTTTTGAAACTTTATACTCCAGGAAACATTTTCTATGCTTGAGGATGAATTCCTGAGTGTCTGAACTCTGAGCGATGTTAAAAAGTCATTAGGTTCATTAGAATGAACCCAGTTGATCTCCAGCACCAGCAGTTGGTTGATCTCACTGTCCTTCGATATCCCCAACAATCTCCTGAACTTGTGCATTGCAGGAAAAAAAAATATCAGCAGAGGTGGGGAACACTGCACAATATTTGGAAATGTATTTAGGTTTTTATTTAAGAAAATACATTAGATTTTCTCTTTCCAAAAAATGAGAAAAGCAGTTAGCATGAGTTTAGCTGTCTCCAACAGATTTGGCCTAACAAGGGTTCTTACAACTCAACTCTCAATAAGGCTTTTAGTGCCACAACTTTTATAGGATTTTATAGGATGATCTAGTTCAGGGGTGTCAAACTCGATTTCATTGAAGGCCGCATCAGGGTCGTGTTTGACCTTGGGGGATGGGGGGGACAGGCGTGGCTGGGGGGCATGGCCAGCTTGACATCACTCATCAAGTCTCCGTTTTCCGCCACGACAGCCTCTCTGCCAGTGAAAACAGAGCTCAGGGGGGCTATGCATGGCCTTCCTGAGCTCCATTTTCACTGGCAGAGGCATCATGGGCTAGTCCTTCATTGTTTCCATGGCAACCCCACGGGCCAGATCTAAGCACCCCATGGGCCATATCCGGCTCACGTGCCTTGAGTTTGACATCCCTGATTTAGTGGAAGAACCCCATTCAGTTTTTTAGCCATCCTAACTTATGATAAACTGTAAAACTTTATCATACCTCCTAGCTCCATTTGGAAGTGAATAATTAACCTGGATGGTGTATTTCTCCTTAATATAAATTTTAATACATTTAGGCTCAGAATCAAATATAAGGGTTTATATCTGGCAAAAGGTCTTCCCAATAGGCTACTATGTCTAGCTTTACTGTAGTCTGGTCTGGTTAAATATTTCATGATTTTGTCTTCAGACAAAGAAACAGTTTTTTCCATAAACTAGATACATATGTGCATGCTCTTGGTAACTCATATTCAAAAATGTGAATGGAAGTGAATCACTCGAAGAAATAATAAAAAGAATTTGAATAACACCATGTTGATGCAACTAGTTTATATATGCAGGTAATCCTCAATTTATGACCACAACTGAGCCCAAAATTTCTATTGCTAAACAAGATAGTTATTAAGTGAATTTTGCCTCATTTTATAATCTTGCCACAGTTGTTGAGTGAATCACTGCAGTTATTAAGTGAATCTGGCTTCTCCATTGATTTTGCTTGTCAGAGGTCACAAAATGTGATAGCAATAGAGCTCAGCAATAGTACTGGACCAACTGGAGCAAGAGGCTCCAGTTGGTCCAGAATGCGGCTGCGCGGGTGATAGAGGGAGCCCCTCGTGGCTCCCATGTGACACCTCTCCCATGTGACACCTCACCTGCGCAGACTGCACTGGCTATCTGTGGCCTTTCGAGTGCGCTTCAAGGTTTTGGTAACTATCTTCAAAGCGCTCCATGGCATAGGGCCGGGTTACTTACAGGACCGTCTGCTGCCACCGATTGCCTCCCACCGACCCGTGCGCTCTCACAGGGAGGGACTCCTCAGGGTGCCATCAGCCAGGCAGTGTCGGCTGGCGATGTCCAGGGGAAGGGCCTTTTCTGTGGGGGCTCCCACCCTCTGGAACGAACTTCCCCCAGGACTTCGCCAACTTCCCGACCTTCGAACCTTTCGCTGCGAGCTTAAGACTCATCTGTTTATCTGCGCAGGACTGGACTAGAATTTTAAATTTGGTTAACGGGGTTTTACTATCTTATTATAGTTTTAATATTCGGCCTTATTTAATAAGTTTTTTAAATTGGTGTTTTATTTTGTATTTATATGTATTTTTATTAGGCTGTAAACTGCCCTGAGTCCCTTGGGAGATAGGGCGGTATAAAAATGCGATTAAATAAATAAAATAAAAAATAAATACTTAGATTTATATACCACCACAATGTCAGCATTATTTGCATATTTCTCCCAACAATCTGGGTTCTCATTTTACCAGAAGGATGGAAAGATGGGTAAACCTTGAGTGCTGTCAGGAAAATCACATGATTCTGGATACAACAACCATTATAAATACATGTCAGCTGCCAAGCATCCAAACTTTGATTATGTGACCATAAGGGTGCAGCAACAGTCATACATATGAAAAATGGTCGTATGTCACTTTTTCACTACCACTGTAATCAGAGGTGGGATTCACTTACCTTCCCTACCGGTTCGCAAATGTGAGCGTGCGTGCGTTCTACGCATGCTTGGCCTTCTGCACATGCTCTTTGCTCTCGCACATGCTGTCCACACATGCGCACAGCCTTCAAATCGTGCCTAAATAGGACGTCATTACATCCAGGCCAGTGGTGGGTTGCTCCCGGTTCGCTCCGATTCTGTAGAGCTGGTAGTAAAAATCTGCTGGCATTCGGAAAACCGGTAGTAATGGCTGGCTGGCCACACCCCCGAACCGGTTCCCCGATTATCAGAGGTTTGTTTTCTTTTTTTACTTTTAAAAGCCTATTTTCTTCAGCCAAAAAAAGGCTTTTAAAAGTAAAAAAAAACCCTCTGATGATTGCGTGGCTGAGCAGGGATCATCAGAACCCTTTAAAAGTTTGGGTTTTTCTAACAACCTCTTCAGCCAACTTGATGTCACTCACAGCAAGGTGCCGCCCCACCTTGCCCTGAGTGACTTCAAGTTGGCCATGCCCACTCAGTCACATGACCACCAAGCCACGCCCACCATGTTGTGTCTCGTCCACTTTCCCCGCAGCCGGGCCCGTCTTATCTGCTTCCGAACGCTGAGGAATGTCCTAGCATGCCTCCAGGCCCCAGCCCTGGCTCCATGCCCAGACAGGCCGAGGGAGAAGAAGTGCCTCCAGCCCCCAGCCCTGGCTCCATGCCCAGGCAAACGGAGCAACTAGACCCCTCCCCCTCCCCCACAGCATGTGAGCCTGAGGAAGGTCAATTACCAATAGCTGCAGACTGGAGTGACCCTCGCTTCAGGAGAATTGATAGGCGGCGTCAACAGAAGGAAGGGAGGGGCAGGCCTGGATAAGTGCTGAGTCATGGAGCTACATCCCATGGCCTATATAAAGGATCTGCTTTCTGGCATTCTCTGAGTCAGGCAAAGTCTACCCTATATTGCTGAAGTCACTTTCTGGTCTCCTGCCTGCCTTGAGAACTTTGCTAGGACTTCAGCAGAGCTGCAGAGGCATGCCTGATTCGGATTTCCCTGACCCGGCCGTCAGCGGAGGAGTGGGACACGACACACCAAATAAGCCACACCCACAGAACCGGTAGTAAAAAAAATTGGAATCCACCCCTGATCCAGGTGGGAGGATGGGGCCTACTGCAGTTGCCGCTACTTGTTTGCCTGAACCAGACAGAACCGGCTGAATCCCACCACTGACTGTAATTGAAAGGTCACTAAAAGAACGATTTTAAGTCAAGGACTATTTCTATTGTAGGCAGGTTGAGTTTCTCTGGAGGAAGCGAACCAATGCTCTTTGACTGCTATCACTGCATATCCATGTTCCATCCCATTGCGGAAATTATATGCAATTTTGTGGCAGGAGAGTAAGCTGTGCTTGACATGGGCCAGGCTAGCAATTATATTTTGATTGGTATTATCAAAATCTATTTATTATTATTATTATTGTTATAAATCATATTTTGGGCCCAGATTCTGAGTGAGAGTGGAGGGGAAGGGGAAGGGGCAGTGTGACAGATTTATGTATTTAGGATCTGTGGGTAGTGCAGTGGTTAGAATGCAGTATTGCAGGATAATTTAGCTTATTGCCAGGAGTTCGATCCTCACCGGCTCAAGGTTGACTCAGCCTTCCATCCTTCCGAGGTGGGTAAAATGAGGACCCAGATTGTTGGGGGCAAAATGCTGACTCTGTAAACCACTTAGAGAGGGCTGTAAAGCACTGTGAAGTGGTATATAAGTCTTAAATACTATTGCTATTTATTTATTAAATTTATTGGCCACAAGATAATTTGGGGCCGAGATATTAGGGATATATCCAAAACTTTACTTTGACATTAAAGGACTCTGCAAAAGAAATAATAATACCTTGTTTTCCCTTCCTTGCTACTTCAGATATATCATCATTATGTATTTATACTATTCAGACTAAGAGTGTAATAATTTTAGGAAATTGTTTTCATCCTGCCTCTATACTGAGCTTTTAAAAAATCTGCCTACCAAATTCTGAATGCCAGATTGGAATATAAGTTTAATTTGGTCATTACAATACAATACTCCATCTGTATCTTTTAGTTTCAAATGGCTGCAAAGAATTCACTGGAGTCATGGTTCTGGCCTACTTTAATTAAATACTGTATTGATATTTTTGTGCTGGTTCTCTTGTGCAGAATACTAGGAAGCATTTTTTTCAACTGCTTTTCACACCCACCCATCCTCCATCCTTTGACTCGATTCAAAACGATCCCATGGTCAATGGTATCGAAAGCTACCATCATGTCAAGTAGGGTAAGGATAGATACACAACCGTCATCCCACACTAACTACAATCATCCATAAGTATGGCCAGTGCCATTTCTCTCCCATACCTGGGTCTGAATCTTTATTGAAAGAGATCCAGATAATCTGCTTCATCCAAGATTCTCGGAAGCTTTTGTACAACCACATTTTCTACCACATTCCCCCAAAAAGGGAGGTTAGAAAATTGTCCAGTACAGTCAAGTTCAGCTATGGCTTGTTGAGGAGGGGGTGAACTAGGATCCTTAAGATGTGAAAGACAACACCTAACTTAAAAAAGAATTCACCACTAGTAGATTCTACCCACACACTACCCCCTGGTCCACTTTAACAAGATGGTAACAAGATAGGTATGGATATAAAGAACAAATGGCTAAGCTTCCAATCCTAAGCACCATGTCCACTTCCTCAGGCCCAATTATTAAAACCAATCCCAGATAATCGGGAAAGGAAAGGAGCATTAGGTATGTTTGCTGCCATGAATTATTTACAAAAGTGATAAAATCAGGATATAACTAACTAACACTAACTAACTAACTAACTAAATCTCTAATATGTTTCATCTTCTTTGCAGGCCTATAATTTTAAAAAGTCTAATTTTTAAAAAATTATAAACCTATTTTACAAGATTTAAACAAAACAGTGTGTTTCATTTAAATATGTATTTAAAAACCAACAAGAATGGGGATTATGTAGGATTGTCTATTCATATTTCCCTTCACCCCATTATTTTACTGCCATTGTTATAATTTTATGAAATTGTTAAAGGTTTTCTGATTTCAGTGAGATGAGACTTCTATATCGTTTATCTTTCTTGCTGTTTGCATCAGATTTAATCCTGAACCTTCATAAACTTAATAGATAGACATGTTTAGTTTTTATATGTATACTGTATTGTATACAGTAATTGGTGGGATTTTAATATTACTGCCTATGTTGTAGGGGTGAAATGCTACCAGTTCGGACTGTTTTTCCCGAACCGGTAATAAAAAAAGCTACCAGTTCGGGCGAACCAGTATTTCCGATGATCAGCTGGGCGACAATTAGCTGTGACATGTGATTTATATTAGCTAGAATTGACGGATTTCCTGCTTTCTAACTAATCTAAATCACATGGGACTTGCGTACAAAGCTCACACTTGGTACCAGATTCACAGAACCGGTAGCGGACTTCAGAGGATTTCACCACTACTATGTCGGTATTCTTGACTGGCCTTTCTTTATATGGCATATTTCTTTTCTTATTGCAATGTGTAAAGAGGCTCTTATCTTATTTGCAAATACTGCAGGGACTATCTAATTAAAACAAAATTATTTTTATTGTTACTGAGTTTTTGAAATCCTCTAGTGTAACTCTTTTAATTTAAGGCTGGCTCTTATTCTGCATATGGTTCCCCCCCCACCATTCTCTCCTTCTCATGTACCTTCTTAATATTAGAATCACAAGATAATGTATGTTTTCTAGCATGGCAAATTTTCATCTTCTCCAGAGCATTCAGAAATGACCGAATCTGCTATGGCTGTGATTTCCAGGCTCACAAGTCATAACTTACATTGCTCACTGAAATGAAGTCACCCAGCAGGATTCTTTGAAATCCTGTGGTTGGTTTTATTTATTTATTTAAAGCAACAGGTACAATACGACTTCCTAACTTCCTAGTATTTTTCATTATGTGTAACATGGTTAGCTGTTTAATAAAGTCTAAAATATTATTTAATAACTGACAAAATCATTGACTTACTCATAACACTTGCTAATTATTTTCTTTCTTTACCCTGACCCCCTCCCCCTTACAAATGCTACACATGACTAAGGAAACACCCATTTCCATTTGTTTTATGTTAAATCAACATCTAACCACTCTGTGATTTCATTCAAAGAAAACAGAAGGAACACATTAGCTTTGTGGTTAGAGAGATTGATGGGCTCCAAACACTTTTAACCATGGATGGAGACTTTTTATTTTCTTTTTCCAGCCCTAGCAGCTGGTGTTTTTAATTTAAATAGATTTAAGAGAATGAAGATCATTTTATTGAACATAGGCCTTGTTCCTTGGACAAAAATTACGTTAACTATTTTAATTAAGTAATATTCAAAAGGAACCTTGCTTAAAAAGACAGCAGTTAGAAAGTAAAGTAAGAAGGGGAAAATCTGACTTATTTTAACAGTAAAAACGTACATGAGAAATAAGCACTGACTCCCACTCCACATGCCAAATTCCTTATTGTGTACCGTATAGGAACAAGAAAACTAAGACTAATAAATTGACTGTCAGGCCTGAAAGACCGTGTCCACACATGAAGGTCCAATTAAACTGATTTATTGCTAAAAAACCTATGCACAGGAATCTTCTCAATTAAAGCAGGTCAGCAGAAAGGGTCAACGGGAATTCAAGGGGGTTGAACTTAGTCTGCTTGTCACTAAATAGGGATTCTAAGCTGATCCATCTTTTAACTTCACCCTCAGGTTCTGCTACTCCTTCTACATTAAAAACTCAATTTTTACAACCCTGTAATCCCTTAACTTGGGGTAGAATCTGATGGAGCTGAGCATTAACTGGTTGGATGCCCTTCCTGACTTCACGTGGAGTTCACAGCAGGTAATTTTTCTTTGCACAGAAGAGAAAAATCTGCCACTATCTAAAATTGAACTCTCAACCTTGCAAGTGGGAGATAAGCATCTTCACCATTAGGCCACCACACCCCTCTACTCCTTCTCCTACATTGACTGGATATAAATGATGTAAAACAATTTTCTTCCAAATAATACATAGCTCTACTATGGAATATAAAATGCTTCAACCCACTTCATAGATAACATTGTTGGACCATGCCATCTTGTCATATCTGGTTTTATGTCTAAAAAAATAGAGTAACAAAAGAGTAGTTATGTTCACTTTTGCAGAGGCAACCCTTGGGGACCTACAAATAGGATAAATTTAAGAAATCAATATTTTTTCCCTTAAGCATAATCTTAAACATAATAAGATTACATGTTAATTTATCTTATTTATTTCAATATCATCCTATCCCTATTTTTTCCTCCATTTAATTGTCTCTGATTTTTAGAGGTTGCCTGGACAAGTTTTCTTGGGAAAATTTTCAGAAGCGGTTTGCCATTGCCTTCTTTCTAGGCTTAAAATTTTTTAGTAAACTCAAGATCACCCAATTGGCTTTGTTCCTAAGGCAGGATTAGAACTCATAGTCTCCTGATTTCTAGTCAGATGCCTTAACAAGTACATCAAACGGACTCTCATTATATCCATACCTTCATACAGATGTGTCAACTATCACTTTATGCTTGCTTGTGCTTTGCTATTATGCGGTGATAGACTGCCATGAACTGTGGGGAGGGAGACTGAAGGAAGGAATGCTTGGGAAAATGAAAGTAAGTGCTGTACCTCCTTGAGGTGCTGCCTCAAGGTCAGGAAGAAGGAGGGAGCAACATACCAAATGGTGCTTGAACTGACAGTTATGAAAGTATCTTGGTTAGACCTGATTGGCTATAAATGGGGAGGGCAATGAGAGAGAGTTAAGAGAGGGGAAAATAAAAGTTAGGGATTTTGGTGCACAATTCTCAGTTCTGGCTATGCAATACTGCAATACAACTGACCTCTAATAAAACTATACTTTTCTCAACAAATGGAGCCAATAATCATTTCTATTTAGAGGTTTAAGTTGTGTCAGGTCCAACAATATGCTTCACAAAGCCTTCATGCAATCAAATGAAAAAAGAAGCATTCCTACTTTGGAGAAAAAATGTCATTTAGACAACATTTACCACAGTTCTCTCAAACTTCCCAGTTTGAATCTAACTGCTGCAAGATCTGTCATGTTTTTATTTTACCAATTATGAAACTCTGTTGTGATAATTATTTCAAACACCTAATGTAGAAGACTATTAATATCATTTAAATATGGGAGGGCCAAAGTAATACATCTCCTGTCACCTCCTCTGTCACTCTAAATAAGCACTTTCAAACATTCTTGTTTTTGACCAAAACCTTTCCAATGTGATTGAAAGCTTGGTTATACCTTTTTAAAAACAGCAGTCAAAAGAGTTAGTATATCAATGCCATGCCAGTATTTTAAATAGCATCAATCATTCACCTAGTAGCAGTTATAATTACTACATATACAGATCTCACATGAAATTGTTCATCAAGATGCTATTGAAGTTTTCTCTTTCAAAAATCACCAAAGCACCTTTATAGTTTATCATGAAGAAAAAATATATATAAAGAATTTATAGGACAAAGCATGGCTTAGGGACTCAGTTTCTTTCAATTCAACCTATTTCACAAAGCCAGTGTGGGGGAAATTGGAATATGTATGACATTTTGAGCTCCCAATGAAAGCTGGGATATAAATTTAACTGGAAAAAACACGCTAAGCTTCTTTTAGGAAGCCAGGTCAAACTGTTTCCATGTTTCTTGTTGGAAGTTATTATTGCTCGTAAAAATAATGTTTACAAAGGATTTTTATCCAATATTATTTCTTATAATAATTGGGAGCAGATAATTAAAAGGAAAACTATTTGGAGCCTAAAGAAACATAGCTCAGTCTTTACTCACCCTCTTTTTTATTACTCTGTACAGTCTGCTATTTTTAATGGCACTATTTTTAATGTTTTATTATTTTATCAGTTTCATTTTTTAAATGATGCAGATTCTTGTCTCTTACCATGAGAGCCACTGATATACAATGTTATAAATACCTTAATGAATAGTATAAATAAACATTCACTAAAATATAAATTACAATAAAGCAAGAAGCCCATAATGATTTAGTTCCTTAAATATTAGATGCTGGTTTAAAGTGCTGCAAGGAAAAATCCTCAGGCCTTGATAATTTCTGAAAGAAAGAATCTACAAAATAGAAGTAATTACAGTAAATTCTATTAATGTAATATTGTTTTAGGGAACTTATGTTTTATTTCATTTTATTCTTCATCATATACATATATGAGTATATGTAACTCATGGATAAAAAAAGCAGACCCATAAGAAAAAGCATCATGGTTCAAAAATGAGCTGTCAGTATTATTTTGTGGTATTTGCTTATACGTTTCTGTCATACCAATATACAGAATAATATATGGAGTTGTATCTGTAACCAGTGAAGAAGTGATATATGGCTTCAATCTGTCTCCCAGTTTATCCATAAGAACCATTTTGCTTGAAATCAAATAATTGTTCATGACCTATCAGAATGTTGATCATTATTGATGATGCTGATCATTATTGTTTCCATGAATGGCCATTTAAATTAATTTGTAACAAGCTTTAACCTTGGCATTTTGTTTCAATTGTGTCCTGAGTTTACTGCAGCACTAATCATTTGACAGCTGACATCTGACATTGAACAGTGGTTTATCTTGCTGACAGAAATCTGGTGTGTTTGTGTTTGTAAGTGTGTGAGTGTGTGTGTGTGTGTTTTTATTACCCTAATTGCTAAACTAAAGGAGCCCATTTTAACTTTCAAAATTTGTTCAGATTATAGTATCTTCATCCTGGACTAAAATTATTAATAAACTAGAGTAGCATCTTTCATAATTGATTCAATGGAAGAAAAAAAATACAGCTCAATCAATACCAATGACAGTTCTAGATATATTATTCTGTGTGTGTGTGTGTGTGTGTGTGTGTGTGTGTGTGTGTAGTGTAAACAAATACATTCTTGTGATCTGAAAAATATCAACTAGTTGTTCTGCACGGTTTTACAATATGAAAACTATAAAGTTCATATTGTAAAAATTCTTCTCAAGCTACAACAATCTTTGAACAGCTTTACCTAATTGTAATCTTTCTATAAGGAATGAGAAGTGGTTACTGTCATTCATTTGTCAATACATTTATGAAAAATTATAGTGTTATTATGTATGGTTGCCTTTGAATCAGTGTCAAAATTTCAGCTGATTTATAATTCAGCTGCCAGAATACCACCCAGTATTACTGTATTTATTAGTACTTGAAATACTATTTCTTCTAATCTGCATTTCTTTGTCTCTGGGACATAATACTAGGAGTCCTTATACTGCTGTATATAAGTTATCCTGTCCAAAGTTCCATGTCAGCTTTTGGTTAAAAAAAAAAAAAAAAAGCCTTGAGATCAGCAAAAGCTGAACCAGAAACTGGTTCAAAATGGATGCTACTAGTGAGCTCAAGTCCTGCCTTAACCATGAATGCCAGTTGGTTAACCTTGGGTCAGTCCAGGGGTGAAATTCAGCTGATTCTATCCAGCTTGGACAAACTGGTATGGCGGCTGCGGGAGGCTCGCCCACCTGCACGGATTCATGACATCCCTTTTTTGCAACAATTTCAGCCTCTGCACATGCGCAGAAGGTTTTGCACATGCTCGGACGATGGCACATTTGAGCAAAGCGAACCAGTAGGGAAGGTAAGTGAATTTCACCCCTGGGTCAATCACTCTCTCTCAGTTCAGCTCACCTCACAGGGTTGGTACTGTGGGGAAAATAGGAGGAAAAAATGTGTTGGATATATTCACCTTCTTGAGTTATTTGTAAAAATAATAAAAGCAGCAGATGATAGATAGGTAGGTAGATAGGTAGATTGGTAGATAGATAGATATAATTTCCTCATCTCAAATCCCAATCCTAATTCCTGAATGACTATATAATTTATGATGAGCTATTGAATTTATAATATTAGTTTTGAATACTTTAAAACTATTCCAAGAACTCATATTTTTTATCTTTATCTTTACAACTATTGTTATTTCAATTCAGGAAATAAACAATTGGAATCATACTGGAATGGAAATGTATTTTATTGTATTAAATGTAAGCTTGAAGTCTATATAGTTTTGCTAGGTGTATTGAATTTGAAACTGATTTACTGTACCACGATTTATCTGTTTTAATTTCCAGTTACAACAATGAAGTTTCCTTTATGATCAATTCTCTTATCCCTGTGCTACTTGCAAAAATACTAACTATAGGTTCCTAATATATTCTACAATATAATTTTAGAGAGCTGGCCAAATAGTTGTTGTTGTTGGGTTTGTTTTTTGTTTTTTTTTTGCTTTTTATTTTGGTGAGAAAAAGGGAAAGAGAATAGCTGCATTAAAAAAAAGAAAGAAAATGATGCAGAAAATAAACAGAGGTAGGGTAAAAGTGGTAAATAGAATTGGTGGATCCCTGATCTATTTTTTTTTCTTCAAAAGATTAAAAGAATGGATTTTTACAAATATGGCTATGGTATCACTATATTTTAAGAATAACAAATGGCAAAAGGGGAAAATAAAAAGTTATAGTTTCCATACAAAGTTGTAATTTCAAATGTGAATGGGGAAAATCATTCATTTTTTAACATTTATTTGATTTGATATTTCCTATCTGTAAACTGCTCTTTTCTATCACATTAGATTGGCTGATGGATGTCAATCCTTATAGGATTTTTTTTTCTCTTTTTCATTTTCCTCCTATTAGTCTTAATATTATACCGTATACAATTATTAACCATGCTGGAATTCATACAGGCTTTTAAAGCAGGATTTTTCTTCACAGTAATACAGGCTTTTAAAGCAGGATTTTTCTTCACAGTAATTCTGTGAATTAGTAAAAAAGCGAGGTATCAGAAAATGCAGGGATATAATCAAATACATAAAGAAAAGCTAGCATTAATCAGTGGTAAATGTTATTTTGTATTAGGCCGAAATAGTAGTCATATATATTAATGTAAATATGTCTGAAAACTACTTGCAGTTTCATCTCTTACAATAGTTAATTGGTGTTGGCACATTGTTTTCTTTTCATTTCAAATCAGTTTGTGTGTGTGTGTGTGTGTGTATAAACATTTGTGCATAGGTATACACTTAATTCCATTAGCAAAATTATTCTGGCATAATATACATATAATTAAAGCTACATATTCCTCATCATATTTGTTAAGAAATACTCACTCCCCATCTATTGTGCATGAAACTTTTGTTATAAAAACAATAAACATCTGTAAGTCCAGTTAGTGACATTGCAAAGATTTATTAAACATTGAATCAACTAATGAGCAATAGACAGTGGCATTATATTATTATATTGTTACTAACTCCTGAGATTTGCAGTCTGTTGGCATAATTTGGGCATGAATGCATAATTTATAGGAAAGCCTCTATTTTTTCCAGAGTTCCAGTTGATGAAAGTTGTATTTAAATACCCTGTAGTTAGATTATTAACATTTGCAAAATAGAAACAGATGTGGGTCTTAGTATGCCATTAAATTTATGATTTACATAGTACCCCTGAATACATCAACAGGAACCCAATGAATCTAATTTGCTTTGGGATTTACAATAACCTGATCTGGCGTATGTAAGTACTGAAACACTTTAAACAAAATTGGAAAACTATTACATTTATTTGATTAAAAGTGCAATTGTCTTTATTAATGACAAAAACTTAGAAAATCTTTCTTTGTTCAAGGATTTTTCTTTTATATAAATGTGCATTACATTTAATACATTTTTGCCACTACTTTCCGCATTTTAAAATAAACTAGTCCATTGACTAGGAGTCTGTCCAATGCAGTGCCAAAATCCAGCTTTCAAATGAATAGCAGATTTCCTTAAGAAGAGAAAGAAAACTTAGCATTTGTTGTCAAGAACTTGTGCATAAAGTTACCTTTTTAATGATTATATTTAACATGTGTTATTTATATAGATTTATATAGTTAATAGATAGCTATTTTTTTTTCAGAGCTTAATCTTACAGTTGGGAAGGCTTATTCCCCAGTAAATGTAAACTGTAGCTCCAGTGCTGGCGAAGTGCTACCACAGAATTGTGCATTTGTAACTTACATATGTTTTGTGCCTTGAATGACTAGAAAAAGTTATAATACTCATTAGCATGGATAATGAGTATTATTTATTTTATTAAATCACATTTTCTTTTATTAAATCACATTTTCCATAACTACAAAAGGATCAGAACATTGAATACCTTATGAATGAAGGCAAATATATGTGTTCCAGGATAATGTTGCAAGATCCAATCTGAGTCACTGGGACCAGAGTTTTACTCTTTCGAGCTTTCAAATTTGTGCTGGAGCCCTATTGATTGTTAAAATAGCCCAAGGCACATATTCCAGTAAGAAGAAATTCCCCAAAGATGGGATCCAGCACGAGTCCGAAAGCTCAGAAGAGTAAACCTCTGCTCCCAGTGACTGACTCAGATTGGATATTGAATTCCTTCTGTCAAAGGCAAGAGGAAAAAAGAATTCCAATTCTCTGTATGTGTATGAATATGTGTGTGTGTGTGAAGAGATACCCATGCTAATAGATACCCATGCTAATGAATGCTTCAGTCCCTGGAAAATAGCTCTTGGGAAAAATAAATAGGGACCTAAGGACCTGGCTTCTTGGGCTTGTGAAGGCAATTTTTTTCTCCAAGCCATATTAATTCTTGGATAAGGTAGTAGCTCCATTTTATATTCAAAGACTTTATATTTTTAGGGAATAAGGAAATGAAGAGCAATGGTAAGTGGTGCAGAATTCATTTCTGTAAGGGAGTCTTCCTCTTATATAGCAATAGATGCAATTTGTTGATCATATAGACATCTGAATAGGTACTGTTATACCAGATGCAAGGCAGCAACAGGGGACGATAGCCCACCTACCAGTGGTGGGATTCAAATATTTTTACTACTGGTTCTGTGGGTGTGGCTTGGTGGGCGTGGCGTGGCATGGCATGGCTTGGTGGGCATGGTTTGGTGGGCTTAGCAGGGGAAAGATACTGTAAAATTTCCATTTTCTCCCTACTCCAGGGGAAGATTACTGCAAAATCCCCATTTCTTCCTGATCAGCTGGGACTCGGGAGGCAGAGAATAGATGTGGGTGAAGCTGGTCAGAGGTGGTATTTACCAGTTCTCCGAATCTGCTGAATACCACCTCTGCCACCTACCCTTGTTGGTTTGCTTCAGTAGCGGGTTTCAATTTTTTTTACTAATGGTTCTGTGGGTGTGGCTTGGTGGGCGTGGCTTGGTGGGCATGGCAGAGGAAGGATACTGTAAAATCTCCTTTCCCACCCCACTCCAGGGGAAGGATACTACAAAATCCTCATTTTCTCCTGATCAGCTGGGACTTGGGAGGCAGAGAATAGATGGGGGTGGGGCCAGTCAGAATTTTTTTTTAATTTGCATTTATATCCCGCCCTTTTCCGAAGACTCAGCGCGGCTTACACTATGTCAAGCAATAGTCTTCATCCATTTGTACTACCGGTTCTCTGAACTACTCAAAATTTCCGCTACCGTTTCTCCAGAACTGGTCAGAACCTGCTGAAACCCATCTCTGGTTTGCTTCCTGAATACATCTGGGTTGGCCATTTCAGGCATAAATCATTGTAGTTAGATGGCCTCTAAACCTGATTCAGCTCTTCAGTTCAGTTTTTACATGTCCTTATCCATCCCAGTTCAGGAAGTGATAATGTGTTATGCTGCCATGTATTTAACAGTAAACCAGCAAAGAAACAAGATAAACAATTTTCTAGACAGAGAAAGGATTGAATGTCCAGATATTTTTAACGAACCATCCTTAGCAAAGGTATGATGAGCAATCGGGACTCTCCACTGTATCCAAATTAATAGTTTCACCTCCTTTGAGCCAAGGAAATGTGTCAGTTTTATTTCAGTCCAGATGGAGATAAGGGAAAAAGAAAGCAACTCCCTTGTAATTCCGCTTCCCATGAAGTTTAATTACACGGTAAAGCATTGGGACAGTTCTCTTTCTTTGATTTCCTATCTTCAAGATAGGATAATGCTAAACTTCATAGCAACAAAGTGATTTTATTTTATATTAGAATATGCAACAGGTGTCATCCAAGGACATACTGACCCAGATAATCAGAGTAGTCTGACATGAGAAGTAAAGAAGCTTTTGTCTGTGGTTGGACTTTGCAAAACAATTACTATTTGGAAACTTAATTATAATGCAGTAGAACTCATGATAGACTCGGGCCTTTAGATCTCCTAAAGATTGGTCAGAAATTACAATCTAATAAATAAATTATAATTAAAAGTATTCTTTTGTTTAAGGTAATAGTAATTAAGTTTCAGAAAAGTAATCTTCCTGTTTCAATCATTTGCAAAAAATGTAATTAAAACTTTACATTTGATTTAATTATTTAATTATACGTATGTTACTTCCTTTTCCCTAAGTTTGTTATAAAACAAGCCTGCATCAATTGTAATCCTCCAAGCTAAACAAAGCACACAAGCCAAACAGATGTTCAGCGGACCTCTTTGCCACCCATTCCTTCAATATATGAAATCTTAGGCAGGTTGCAGACTAAAACAGTGTATTAGACTCATGATACACAGTCGGCAGTCAATATAATTGATCAAAGTTTTGTTGATTTACTATAATGTGACAGGAAACTTTGTTAGCATGCTGTCCAAATGATCTTTGCATTTTCAGAACTGTTAAAACAAGGATGTTTTATAAGCAAGGATGTTTTCGACTCCTTGTATTTCTAAATGGGTTAATTAAGTTCCATTTTAGACTCATTTACTCATAGAACATTACACCAGGTGCTTTTTGGCAAACTTGAGATGAGCATTAAGATTCTTCTTAATGAGCATTGACATCTTGTTACTCTCCTGTGGATTCTACATTTATCTAATGTTTTTCTAATGGTGTAGTTATGAATACTTATTTTAGCCAAGGTGAGAGAGGGGCTCACAGAAACTTCAGTGTTGTTCAGGGATTGTTTGTGACTTTTTGAACTGTTTTATTTCGATTGTTATTGACAGGGCAGCTACTTTTGGGAAATTGTCCCAAATTATCTCAATTTTAAAGGTTTGATCTCTGGACTGGTCCACAGTTCCTGCATGTCTCAATATGAGGATAGCCCACCGACTGTTTTAGGAGAAGAGTAACAAATATTATTATCCATACTTAGGCTGTTGAAATCAAAACTGGTGCATTTCTTTCTGTAGTAGAGCAAATGGGGCACACGCAGTGGTGAAATCTCTCCCGGTTCTATCCAGCTCACTGAACCAGTAGCACCGGCAGCAGGAGTCTCCACCCACCCACCAGGACATCATTACATACCATTTTTTAACCATCTGTGCATGCGCAGAAAAGGCACTCCCGCGCAGACGCACACCTGAACCAGTAGTGAAGGTAAGTGGATATATGGCAATTCCTGGCATTTTCATTCTCTTTCTAGCCTGAATTAATAATCATTGGAGGTTATGCCAAAGAACAAAACGAGAGCATGAGGTGTCTTTTTTCAGATCATATCATTTGACATTGAGGCAAGCTATGGCTTTCTAGAAACTAGGATGTGGAACAGTATTTTTCATCATCTGCTATTACGGCTTCTAAAATACTAGAGATTACTATGTAATTTTTTTACATTTTCCATGCATACAAGTCAATGCTCAGTTGAATGGTGACAGCTAAACCAGGATTTCACTGTAACAATTTTTTCAACATTTTTTTTCATGAAAAAAAATGGGAATAGCAATGTCCAACTTATGTCCATAATGGGAATAGCAATATCCAACATGGCTTTTCTTTTCTCTGTTTTTAAGTTGTTTGTGAAGAATTTTCTGATGGCAAAATAAATAAATAAATGCTATTGTTTTCAGTTTATATTCTATTAGAAGAAACTAAAAAGCTGTTGGCACATATTACTGACTTAATTGTGATCTTGCTGAGTTGCATGTGATCTTAAAGAGGTTCCTTATTAATGTGGATGCAATTTACATAATTTATTTTCCAATAAGCCCTGTGATTCAATCCTGTTCTTATTAAAGTTAGGAGGAATCTTTCCATAAGCATCAGAAGAAGTTAAGTTTCATAAAACTCAGCTTTAACAAGGCAAGGAAAGCTTTTCATTAAATATTTGATGTTAACTGTTGATTATCATTTAAAAAAAAAGATCAGACAGCACATTTCTAACAGAGACATTGATAGTATACATTATTATAAAAGTATGTTTTCAACCAGTGGTTCTCAACCTGTGGGTTGGGACCCCGTTGGGGGTCGAATGACGATTTGCCAGGGGTAGCCTAAGACCATCGGAAATATGGGAAGTATACTTGCGAGTCGAAGAATCGCGCTCCAATGGTTGACTCCACAAGCAGCTGCAGGCTCTTCAAATTGCTAGCCGAATGCAGCTTCAGGCATGATGAATTAAAAAAGAGAGAAATCTTTGCTCTGATGTCTCCCTCTCAAGCCAGCTGCAATCACTCCCAATCGCTAGCCTAATCTGGATTCAGGCGCGATAAACTTAATAGGGGAGGAGTCTCCGCTTTAATGCCTCTGTCCTCAAGGCAATCATAAGGCATAATTGCCTTATACATTGTAAGCCGCCCTGAGTCTTCGGAGAAGGGCGGGGTATAAATGTAAACAAAATAAATAAATAAAAAAAAATAAGCAGTTCAGATCGCTAGCCAATATGGCTTCAGGCACGATAAATTCACAATGAAAATAATTTTATGGTTGGGGTCGCCACATCGTGGGGAATTGTATTAAAGGGGTTGCAGCACTGTAAAGGTTGAGAACCACTGTTTTAAACTATTTTTATGCTATTGCTGAACAAATAAATGAAAAAGCAAAATTGCACTTAACTGATCTACGTTCATCTGGCTGACTACAGTAAAATTATTATTAAAACCTCAATTCTAAAAAGGAATCATTTGGAACTTCATTTAAATTTAAAACATGAGTCAGCCTGGAGATTTTAAGTCCTCTTTCTTTTTTCTTTTTTCTTTTTTTCTTTCCTTTCCTTTTTTTCTTTTGCTATAATACACACTAGCTGAAGAACTTCCTTATCCACAAGATAGTTAAGCTGACTAAATCAGCTTAATGGAACTGGCAAATCAGCTTATATCTACATATTTCCACTTAACTGAATTGTAAATCAAGCTGGATGAAACTCATTTGTTGCCCTTTTCCAGCTGAATGACATTTATTTCAATTTTTATAACCTACCTTATCCTTTAGGGGCTGAGCTAACCAAATCCTGTGGAAAAGAATATGCATTCATACATATATACCATTGCATATTATTATAATGTCATACCAGTTTAATCTGTTGACTGAACTTATTGTTAGGTATGCTTATAATAGAAAAAGTGAGATAATTTTTATTCTGCTTGTCCATTTTTTAAAATAAAAAATGCTTTCTTGAATATCTCTATCATTTGCTAGAGATTATAGAGCCCTGAACTTTTGGGAGTGAAAAGCTACAGATTTTGAAAATAAGTCAGATAAATATATTATTAAACTGAAATAAAAACAAAAATGGGACAGTACTGAAAAAATGAACAAGGTGTGACATAATTGTATACATTTGCATAATGCTAATATGTATTTACAAATGAAGAAATTAGAAATAATATATATATTTAGAATTGAATAGAATGCATTATTTGGATATTTAAAGTAATAATATCATTTGCGTCATTGTAGGAGGGAAGACATATTAAGCCAAAGTTATCCAAATCACATGACAGCTAGAAACACAATTTGTGAACCCAGGAAAGAGCTCATAGAGTAAAATGAACTGTATTTCAACACTCATCATTTAAACTCTGAAGTATTTGTCTCATCTATCCATAACGCGCACATACTCATGTGCAATACATACATTTGCAAACCCACAAACATCGACCATGCTCTCCAGCAGAATTTTTACTGAATTTCCCATCTCCTGATTTTTTATTTATTTTTTTATTTCCTAATATTGATGTGGTGCCTACAGAATAGTTTTTTCCCCTTCATTATTTAATTTTTCTTTTTGTCTCCCAGAGCGCGTAGCCAATGCAATCAGTTAAAGTTCTTCATTTAGTATGTTTCAGAGAGAAGAACACCTGCTGGCTTCTTTAATAACAAGTTGTCCTTTCTTGAGTTATATATGAAAACTACAGCACAGAGGGGAGTTCAGAATAACCTTTAAACATTAAAACTATTCCATTTTTTAAAAGGTCCAGCCTCCGTGGCGAAGATTGCTAGAATAAATTTGGGAAAGCTTTTTTTTTTTGAAGATGGATGATTTTTGTTTTTCTTTCTAAAATGAACATTATACCAAATGAGCGAGATTGCACTTCTAATTAGTGGCTTTGAACATAAATGCTAATGTTCTACAAAGTAATGTTTTCAAAGTAGGTTTTTAAATACTGTTAGAGTAATACAGGTTTCTGGATGTATTTACCCTACCTTGTTCTTCAGCTGTTATTTGAAGAGGCTGATTTTTTTCCCCTCTTACTTCCAGCGAACTAAGTAAGGGTTTGTCATTTAACAGTTAGTACATTCCATAGCTTTTAGGCATGAATAAAGATTCACAGTCTGTGCTTTTAGCGTTTGGTTAAATTGACTTTTTCCCTTCCTTTTCATTCATTCGCCAGGCTGCTGTCTTAACTCAGAGCCAAGACAGATGATGTGAGTCCTAAGCCACTTCTTGTAAGACAAATATGTTCATGCAAAGAGTGTATCTAACTCAGGAACAACTGTTCCCCTTATTTTCAGGATGAAGCTGACTGAATGGAATGCTAACTGTTTGTTTTTTTGTGAAAACTTCTGTCCAGCCAGCTGAACAAAGAGCTGACTGGTAGTTCCTAGTGATAGTTATGCATATGAACTTTCAGGGGAAGTTGAATTCAGCTGAGTAAACATAACAGCTTAAAAATAAAAATAAAAAAGCATATAAACAATCATCAACAGAATTAAATGGCCATCAGAATTTGATTGCTATTTGTACTGCTTGCAATAAAAGTTCTCTCGCATGTTTCTTCTCATACGCAAAGCTGTCTTGTATGGATGCTTGTTTAAATGTTTGTGTTGCCCAAACTCGTTGTTCTGATGTGTAGACCCAGTGCCTAGAACATTTTAAATTGTAAGGGGATGGAGATGAGAGATAAAGGTAGTCCTCAAATTTCAACAGTTTGTTTAGCGACCATTCAAAGTAACAACATCACTGAAAAAGTGACTTATGATGGTTTTTCACACTTATGACCATTACAGCATTCCCATGGCCACATGATTTACATTCAGATGCTTGACAACTGATTCATATTTATGATGGTCGCAGTGTCCCGGAGTCATGTGATTTCCTATTGCGACCTTCTGACAAGCAAAGTCAATGGAGAAGCCAGATTCACATAACAACCATGTTACTAACTGAACGACTGCAGTGATTCATTTCACAAATCTGTGGCAAAAAAAGCTGCAAAAAATGGACAAAATTCACTTAGCGAACTTCTCACCTAGCAATACAAATTCCGGCCTCAGCTGCGGTTGTAAGGCGAGGACTACCTTTACATTGTTATTGTTCTGTTTAAATCTGTCAGATTTTATTAACATGTTCACATCTTGCAATTTCCCTGATTTTATTTGAACTTGTTAGACTAGTGCTATTCTTATCATGCCAGAAGATATATTCACCCATGTCAGCCACTCCTAACCTAATGGCTTCATGCCAGGTTGCTATTACAATTTCTCAGCTCTCAACTATCATGACTGTGAGGAATTTCATCCAGGTAGACACCAGGGTGAGGGGAAAACTGGACATATATCTGTGCTTGAAAAAAAAAACACACGATGCTGGTATGAAAGCAGATGAAGCAACCACAGTCACAAATGTATTCTTCAAGATCACTGGCAATGAAAAGTGTGTGTTCTATTAGGTTTTTTTGACAACCTGTTATATTTCAGCTGGCATCGTACCCCAAACAATAAGATGCCCTCAAACACAGACTAAGTGGCAGACTCGGTGATCTTGTGTACTTTATTCTTTCTTCACAGTTGTGCAATGTTTACATTTTCATCTAGGGCGCCGTCTGGCCACCAAGCTAGATGGGTGTGGTATAGAAACTTAAACAGAGAACAGAATTCCTTCAGTGGCACAGAGGATGCTAAAGTAGCTTTGTGTAAAGAAAATGTTGGTTGAGATTACAGCTATTCACTATATTCTGTAAAATAAGCCTCAGCATTGATTAAAGAGGAAAAGAGGATACATCTAAAGGAAAATGCTGAGGCTCAGGGCACCAGATTTTTTTCTATGGAAATCTAGATTCAAGAGAGCAAATATGTCTTGCATTGTCTCAAACTACCAGAAGTCTCACAAAAGGGCTTCATAATCCTCTTATTTATAACATTTTTAAACTAACCCAGTCTGCAGGGACTCTGGGGCACAAACAGTAAAGCAGGAATTAAGACAATAGGATGCAATAAAAGAAATACAATAAATAACTGTAACATCATAGGTCCCTGCTTCCCTATGATGGAGGCAGTTAGCATAAAGGAACAATATGAAGAGTTTTGTGGAAATGCAAGGCGCAATTAGGACAACCATACAGCTACTGACAGTCTGCTGCATTGTCCACATTTCCAAGAACCACTTGGGCTGAGAGTACAGTTTATTCTTAGAAGACCAAAAACTGTCTACTATTGACCTAACCCCATTCCTAAGAGGTCTGTAAGGGGCGTGCATAAGAGCACAAACGTGCCTACCGTTCCTGTCCTATTGTTTTCTTTCATTATATCCAATTAATATAGTTATTACATACTTATGCTTATATATATGCTAATATAATATATTATTATTTTCATGCTTATGCTTATATATACTGTTGTGACAAAATCAATCAATCAATCAATAAAAAGACCCTCTCAAGATGTTCACACCAGTCATCAATATTCAAACCTGGCAAGGGGGAGCCTATTGTACCTTGACATATATAATATGTAATATTATGTGATATGCCATATAGATTTTTATAGATAATGAGAAAGACTGTGAACTGTGAACAGGGCTCTACAGACAAACAATGTAGTAACCTAAAGATTAACGTTATTCTGCAATGTGTATTGTCTTGCCAAGAATCTGGCTGCTGTATCCTGTACCAATTGCCCCACACTAAATATATTGGCTGAGTCCAATTGGGGTAAGTACTATTTAAATACAAAGCCAGTTCCACACACTGTTTGTACTTTATCCTATATCCCAATTCAATGTCTCTAAAGCAGTGTTTTTCAACCTGAGAGACTTTAAGATGGGTGGACTTCAACTCCCAGAATTCCCCGAAACAGCATCCACCCATCTTAAAGTTCCTGATGTTGAGAAACACTGCTATAAAAATAATAATTGAAAAAAAAACTATACATATTAAATGGATTATTCTTCTCAATCACAGGTGTTTGAGGTGTTTTTAAGGGGAAGGGAGGTTGTGACATTATTTAAGACTAGGAAAATGGGTAATTGGATCAAACAATTTAAGAACACTGCCTTATGGCCTACTTAGCTAGCATGGTAAGTAGAGTTGCTAATTTAGTTTTTTCTCCCTTTATAGATTTCCTATGATTTTTATCCCTTTAAGACAAGCAACAGTTCAGCAATAAAACTTTTTCCCTCTCTACTCATAAGATAATTTTCATCTACTGAAAGTCTGTCAATCAGACAACTATTACTTGCAGGAAACCAGCCACAAAAGAAGCTGGTAACTCTAAATAAGTATGTAATATGTTATTTTACACCTTGACATTATATTTGTTCCATTTCTCTCATACCTTTCCTTCAAAAAGCTAAAGGCAGAGGATGATATCTCTATTCTCAAGCCTATGAAGTAGGTTAGGTGGAAACCTTAACATTAGAGGGAGGTACCTTTCTGATAGGGATAGCAACCTGAGCTTTGGCGGGACTAGTCTGAAAAAAATATTTTATTTTAATATTTATGATATTCTTCAAAGCCGGTCTATGTCCTTCCTTTTCTAAATTATTGCATTATGCACTACAAAATGGTATGTATCTTCTTTCATTCTCTCTCTCCATTTTTTTAAACTGCACTGTTAAAATGTTCCATATGATTATTTCTAGTATACAAAGAGATTTTTACATTTAATTTGACTCTTTAAAAAAATAAAAGGTGATGATCTAGTCCAGTGGTGGCTAACCTTTTCCAGACTGAGTGCCTGCCCAAAGCATGTGCGCGTGAGTGCATGCCTACGCACTTGAACTGCCTAAATGCAATGCGCATGTAGCTCCTATGCATGCGCCCCACCCTCACGCATATGCATGTGGTCCCCTTGCACATGCCCCACCCTCACGCCTGCGCAAATGCACCAGGCATGCACCCCTCCCCTGTGCATGTGCAGCAGAGACCCAGCTGGCTGGTGGGAGATGCACATGCATGCACGACACAGCTGGAGTGACTGCTCGCGTGCCATCAGAGATGGTGCTACGTGCCATCTCTGGCACACGTGCCATAAGTTCACCATCACAGATCTGGTCAATCATTGCCGACAAGACTGTTACTGTAGAGAAAATAAATTATAACTTACAAGTTACATATTGCATTTCAAGAATAAGTAAGCAGTGCTCCCTCTTTTTTAAAGTTCTGATTTTGAATGAACAAAAATAGTTATTGAACTCAAGTTAGGACTTACCCTCATTGTCCCAGAGTGCTAAAAAATGAGGACCCTACTCATCACGGTCATATCTAGCAAAATGGATACAAAGCTATAAAAGAACCTACTCTGCTGTTTATCAGAATCATCTGGAATTGATAAGTACAACAATGATGGCTTTTGCTTAATTAAGACTACTATTCCTGTGAAATAAATCATATGTGACCTAAGTAGCCCCAAAATGATCTCCAGGAAACAGGGATGATATATAATATTTTATAATAATTGTAACAAAAATCTAATAGAGACGTTCCATTTTCCTAAGAAGGAAAAACTAGACTTCTAGTGTAACAAACGGACCAGCACTATTCTGCCTTGAAAATCTTACTAAATGAGCTGTATCCAATAGCAATAGCAATAGCACTTATATACCGCTTCACAGTGATTTACAGCCCTCTCTAAGTGGTTTTACAGATATTGCATCCAACAAATCTGGCTCCGCATTTTACCGACCTCAGATGGAAGGAAGGCTGAGACAACTTTGAGCCATTCAGAATTGAACTCCTAGAATGAGCAGTAAATTAGCATGCAGTACTGGATGGATGTGGTGGCTCAGGGGCTAGGACGTTGAGCTTGTCGATCGAAAGGTTGGCAGCTCAGTGTTCGAATCCCTAGTGCTGCCATGTAATGGGGTGAGCTCCCATTACTTGTCCCAGCTTCTGCCAACTTAACAGTTTCGAAAGCACATAAAAATGCAAGTAGAAAAAATAGGGACCACCTTTGGTGGGAAGGTAACAGCATTCCGTGCACCTTTGGTGTTGAGTCATGCCAGCCACATGACCACAGAGATGTCTTCGGACAGTGCTGGCTCTTCGGCTTTGAAATGGAGATGAGCACCGCCCCCTAGAGTCGGCAACGACTAGCACGTATGTGCGAGGTGAACCTTTACCTTTTTACTGTATTCTAACCACTGTACCACCATGCCTCTCAAGTTTATGTATTCAATATGTTACATGCAGTGGTGTCATTCTACTGGTAAAATGGAATTATACCAGCATGTCATAATAATTCCAAAAAGCACCACTCTCCACAGGCTGCACTGGCTTCTACTGAGTATCTGGATGCAATTTAAGATTGTGGTTGTCACCTATGCATTCTCACATGATACAGGATCAGCTTATTTGTGGGACCACCTGTCTAAATTGCTTACTTACCTTCAAAGTGACAGGGCATTCAATGACATGTCCCTTCTACCAAACATATCATCTCATACAACTCAAGAGGTGTGCTTTCCCAGTTGAGGTATCTGCCCTGTGGAACAGCAACCTCCCCTACCCCCCAAATTCAAACAAGCCTGACCCTGTTGGATTAAAGATGTTGGTTTTCCCTCAAGGATTGGACCAGGTAGTTACACGAACCCCACTAGGAAGCTGCTTGTCTTCTATGTATTTGATGGAATAAAAATGTTGGTCATTTGAAGAACTCTATTTGGGCTGTGGTTACTTTTAATTGTTTTGGATGGCTGTTTTTTGTTGTGTTTTTTAATTATTGGTAGCAACACCAAGGCAGAACAATGAAATGGACAGCTACATAAATTCTCTATTTATTTATTTATTTTGCTGCTGATTTGACTGTGTATAGGTGGATACACAAAGAGAAAGCAAATCTTCCTTGCTACATGAGCAGAAGTCCTATCAAGTAACTAAGGGTTTAGCCCTATGAATGGAATGGAATATGAATTTAGGTTTTTAACCTTAAAGGAAAAAGTTAACAGGCATCAGATCATTTATTAGCATAAAGAGTGCAGGAGAATTGTTTTGAGTGAAATCTAGAATGCGACGTGAGTATTCACCGTAATGTGCATTTAATCTTTATTCATTAAGCACAGCTAGAGGTGGAAATGAGAAAGTGTGTTGTTAAGGTGCAGATTAATTATATTCAACAAGTTATTTTCTTTGGCTATCTGACATTTATCGCTTCTTCACGTGATTTAAACACATATGGACACACACACACACACACACACACACTTTTAACTATACCGATGGAAATGATATGGGTATGTTCAGCATCACTTTTTACTACACGCAAAGCATCTAATTCAGAATGATATTTATGTTTCAGTTAATGACAGTGAAAACACATTTGGAGATGAGCAGAATAAGCAATTTACTGATAAGCCCACTTGAAAATTCTTTACCTTGAACATCTGAAGCCAAAGGTTTTTTTGTCAAAATGGGTGCGTTGTTTTGTATTCAAAGGGGAAAAAACTTTTATTTTCCATTCTATGCTAATAAATATAATGGTGGATGATGGTGATGATGATGCTTTTGAGCTTACCAGTTGAGAGCTTAGTTTTAGTTGGAAAATAAAAATATTTTAATTAAGGTATTAGTTGGAAAATGAAAATATTTTAATTAAGATATACTTTACACTTGTTTTTGTAGTTCTATGTAACTACTTTGAAGTTTGGAAAGGTTACCTACTGTATTTCCCTTTTTCCCTTTGCCTGAACTATCAAAGAGAGAATTAAAATTGAACTGGTCTCTCTCCCACCTGTATATCCAAAACTTGGTTAGGTGACATGAATGAAAGAAGAAGTACTTAACTGAGTTCATGACCCATGCTATTTTTTTATCCTTGGATTCTAAAGATGTAAATGCAATGAAAAAGGAATTAGTTCTAGGGATATTAGTAGGAAACAACACAAGGATTGAGTGGAGAATTTCTCACACCACATGCTCTGGAGATTCATTTCCCAAGAGAAGTAATCTTGAGTAAGTTAGGTAGGTTGGAGCAAATATCACATGCATCACAACACCTTCAGGCAAATGATGTGACATGTATGTTCATCAGATGACATCATTACAATGCACCATTTGCACAGTGATCTCATGATGTGTGTCATTTTTTTTTTCAAATCACTGAGGCTGGTTACCAATGCCGCTATTGAGAACACACATCTTTGTAAGAAAGCATTCCTTGTCTCTTGTATTTCTTACCAAATGGGCATTCCAGGTTAAAGTTTTTGGTGTGGCAGATTATTGGACAGGAATCAAATCCCCATTAAAACATAAAGTAAAGTTGGTGACTTTCAACCTTCACCTCCTTTTACCTTAATCTATCTAGGTTTATGAGGAAAAAGGAAACCAAATCTTATGAGGAACTTTTAAAAGAACTGGTTATGTTTAGCTTGCAGAAGAGAAGATTGAGGGAGATATGGAGGCTAACGTGAGATATCTAAAGGGTCTTGTATCGGGGAAAGAGTGTATTTTATTTTTACCACCCTGGAGTAAGGGGACCAGATCGAATGAGTTAACCACATGGAAGTAGATTTTAAGTTTAGGAGAAATCTAATAAATAAAATAAATAAAATAAATTTCTTGACAAGTAGAATTCAGTAGAATAGATTGTCTTCTGAACCGGTGTGTTTTCCTTCAGTGGACATCTTCAGGCAGAAGCTGAATGGCGATTTGTCCAAGATTCTTCAGTTGATTCTTCACTACACAGAGATTGGGCTAGATCACCACTGTGATCCTTTCCAGCTCCATTGTTCTGATTCCAAACTAGCTTTAAATGTTATTTTTAAGGGTGAGCTGTTATTACAAGATATTAAATTTTTGCAAATACCATAGTAAAGTATTTCAGTGACGATAATTATGATAGAAACTAGAAATCAAAGCTAACATCCATATGGGTGTTTGCCTGAGATGTACTAAATGCAAGAACAAGAACTGTCAGCTGAAACCTATTTTCTGTCCCTGCCTTGAAATGAACTGCTTGGACACACCTTCCTTTGTTGACAGAAACAAACAAACAAACTAAAATGAAGCACTTCTTCCAAAGCCAGTTTTTCTCTGTTTTTCTGACTGAATCTGTAATGTTTAGCATGTGATTAATGAGAAGAATCGAATAACATCCTTACTGGCCTAAATCAATTGTTGGCAAACAGCAATTCTAGTACATAAACTTATCGTTCTTGTGAACTCTTTATGTGCATGACTTTTGTAGTATGTTAAAATAAATTTGGCAGAGGAGTCATATTACAAAATAATAATAATAAAATGATGTGATTGACTGAGAGAGAAAGATCCAGTTTTCACCAGTATGTCCAGTTTGAGGAAGTGCTTAATTAAAAGATTCCAGGGTGTAGATGTCTTTGTACAATAGAAGATTGCATGTTGTGATTTACTCACTGATGTGAGAAAGACAACCAACTTGTTCTCACACCCACATTTACTGCAGAGGTAAACCCTAGCACTGAAACAACATTAGTGGATTGATGAAGAAAGAAGTTTAAGCAGAGGCTGAGAGGGCCATTCTAGGATTTTTCAATTATTAAAATACATTTTCTATGCTTGAAATGTGATATTCTGACAATTTGGAAGTGCCTAATCTTGAAACAGGGACACACACGGTGGCTCAGTGGCTAAGACGCTGAGCTTATCGATCGAAAGGTCGGCAGTTCAGCGGTTTGAATCCCTAGTGCTCCATAACTGGGTGAGCTCCAATTATTTGTCCCAGCTTCTGCCAACCTAGCAGTTCGAAAGCACTTAAAAAATGCAAGTAGGGCTGGGAAGGTAACAGTGTTCCATGTGCCTTTGGCATTTTGTCATGCCGGCCACATGACCACGGAGATGTCTTCGGACAGTGCTGGTTCCTTGGCTTTGAAACTGAGATGAGCACCGCCCCCTAGAGTCAGGAATGACTCACACATATGTGTGATGGAAACCTTTACCTTTACCTAATCTTGAAACAGTTCTGCTTTGAGTTCTAAAGGCTTGTCCAAAGTAGAATCAGAGCTTATTTTTCCACCCCCAGAATCTCCTGCATTTCCAGAATCAGAATGGAATGATTCTAAATAGAGATGCACATTTTTTGCATAAAGTTCAGCAGTGTGTTGACAGTGAGGTATGCTTAGAAATGAAGCTTTCAGAGGTCTGTCAATTACCTCATGCTGATAGGTATATAATACACAGAGGTTATGAGCATTTTGGCTTCAGACATATGTTATTATCATAGATTTCATCATTTTATTTGAAAGTGGTTGCTGATTTGTTTCTTTGTTTTGACTGATTTGTTTCCAGCCTTCAAGCACTGAATCCAATGTTTAAAATTAAAAAAAAGATGAAGCATAGCTTGTTACAATATGAATACAGGTAGTCCTCAACATAACAACCACATCTGGGAGTGGAAATTCTGTTTCTAAACAATGCAGTTGTTAAGTGAGTCACGTCTGAATTTATGACCACTTTGCCATGGTCATTAAGTAAATCACTTTCACCCATTGACTTTGTTTATCAGAAGCCTACTGGAAAGATAGCAAATTACTGCAATCATTGCAAATACATGCTAGTTGCCAAGTTCCCTTATTGTGATCACATGACCCTGTCCATATCTTGTTTCATCACCTTCGTAATGTTGAAGGTTGTTAAATGAACGAGTGTAAGTCGAGGACTTCCTTAGGATTATCTAGAATTATGCTACTGCTGTATTGAAAATAGTTTATTTTCTTCATGGAAGGAAATGGCTTCAGATTGTGTTTTGTTCTTCTCCAAGAGAGAAGTAAAAAATAGTTCAATTTTCATAGGTGGAGTGCTGGGCTCTTAACTGATCAATTGTTGAGATTTGTGTAGGAGTGTTTGTTCTTTAATTGTGCAGCCATGTTTCCAACAATCTGCAGCCTTATTGGTTTCCCACGCAAAGACAACAGCAAAGATTTTTCAAAGCAAAGACAACAGCAGCACTCTTTTCTCATCATAAATAATATAAAATAACATTACAGCTTCTCCAAAAGAAAATTCTAAAGCACTTGACAATGAGATGAAAAAGTGAAGTCTCCTACATATGAGGATAAAATTTTGAGGAGATAAAGGTTTCAGTTTAGCTTAACATCCGTTTACACTAGAGCAGTTTTCAAACATTGTTTTTCCTCACTTTAGGTAGGATAGATCTGATGGCAAAAGCGACCCACAGTGGGTTCCATTGCTTCTATTTATGCTAAACTAAAGACTCTTCTAAGAGAAGAAACTATCTTTGGCTCAGAGTTGAACTTGGTGAGTTTGGCTGTTTGCTTGCTGACTTTCCACTGTCCAATTAGACGACGACATTAGTCAACACTATAGACTGTGAATCAGTTAGGGTTGGTTTGTGTCTGTCTACTTTGCAATGAAGTACATGATTTTCTGAAGAATTAAGAAGGGAAGTTCATCTGTCTGTGGGTCAGCACTGATGAACTTTTTTTTTTCATTTCTAAAAGCTTCACTGGACGTCTTTGAGCAGTTCTTTTCCAGCTTCTTTCTCATTCTTTTTACCAGATCATACAACATAGTGTGGTTACTTGATCATAGTACCAGTTTTGGTCACCACAACAGAAAGAGACTTAGAAAGAATGCAGAGAAGTGAAACAAAGATGATTAGGGGACTGGATGCTAAAACGTATCATGAACGGTTGATGAGAAGAAGGACTAGGGGAGTCATGATAGCAGTGTTCCAATATCTCAGGGGCTGTCACAAAGAAGAGGGGGTCAAGCTATTCTCCAAAGCACCTGAGGCCAGGGCAAGAAGCAATAAGTGGAAACTACTCAAGGAGAGAAGCAACTTAGAACTAAGGAGAAATTTCCTGACAGTTAGAACAATTAATCAGTGGAACAACTTGCCTCCAGAAGTTGTGAATGCTCCAACAATGGAGGTTTTTAAGAAGAGATTGGATAATCATTCATCTGAAATGGTATAGGGTTTTCTGCTTAAGCAGGGGATTGGACTAGGAAACATTCAATGTCCCTTCCAACTCTGTTGTTTTGTTCTGTTCCGTTCCATTCCATTCCATTCCATTCCATTCCATTCTATTCTATTCTATTTTATTCTATTCTATTCAGATGGAGCAGATGGCAAGAAGCAAGTAAGCAGATGTCAGACAAGACCTGTCAAGATACTTTTTAAGGTAAAGTGATACGTCTCCTCACCTCTGTTAATTCCAGTTCTCTCTCTTCCCTTTTATCAATTTTGAACCTCTTTCTCCAGTTTCTTCTAGTCTTTATGGAGTAAATGAATCAGTACAGCAGGAACTGGGGTGAATCTATATGCAATTTCAAGTATTTTGAAGAGTCCCTGGAGTGTACATTATCAGGATAAGGTGTTCAACTTGTACAATTGTGTGCATCTCAACACTAGGTCTGAAAATGTTGCAAAAGATCAGACTGAATACAAATGTCTCGAGCCAGCCAAATCAGAAATCCCAATGGATCAGAAAGAACATACTGGCTGAAAAATACATGTACAGTCTTAGATCTTGGACATCATAGTTTAAACTTTGATTTGAAACCATGCCACATATTATGTTTTCTTCAATTGGAAGCATGCCTTTGCTATTTTACAGATAGCAAAATACTTCCAGGACACGCTTTCTTGTGCGTATGTGCACATGCACGCATACATACACACACATCCTGTATCCCACCCTCCTGAGATTATAGTTTTTTCAGCAGTATTTTCCCCCAGGGTAAAACTAGTTCAGTTATTCAATGGCTTTAAGTTTATTTCCGATGAGAACTTTGAGGAATGAGAAGGTCAAAGAACAATGGAAGTTGGAAGTTTGAATGGCTAATTCAGCTCTCCTGAACAATTAGCATATCTTATCTAGGTTACCTTTCTATAAAGTGTCGTTTTATTCATGAACTTTGCAGGTATGGTATGATGAACTTTCATTTACTTGCTTGCAAAGATGCTCTAATTAAAAGGTAAAAATCAACCGATTTTTATTTAGTCTTGAACTAGGAAAAACTTTGCAACTCTTAGTGTGTATGTTTGTTCCCAAAACAACACGGTTGCATGCAACTCTAACTGAAGATGGAGTGTCTATATTCAGAAAGTATACCATTTTAAATTCACATATGCAGCAAAACCCTAGTGAAACATAAATAAGGATCAATTTTTATACAGTTCAACATGGTAAAACATTATATAGGCCTAACCCTCTTTCAATCTAAAGGAGAGATACAATTCTTTTCTTTACTGATAGAACATAAACTACATTTATGTGTGGGTATGTATATATTACAATAAATTATGTAGCAAAATGCATTGGTGAACACCCCAGGTTTCCAAAGCATTTCCAGCAGAGGTGGTAAATCTTTTTATTTCTTTAGAAGCAACCACCAAAAAATACTCAACAAAAATTCAATGGGAGTTTTATAGATGGTTTTATATGGTCTGAATATGCAAATACTTACATCTATATTAATATTATCCTTATCAACTTGCATATTTATTTTAAGTGAATTTTCATTATTTTAAAATGACAATTTGCTTGTTCTCACTGCATTTATTGGTGTCAGATACAGAAAATAGATTTCTGCTTACCATTCTGAGAAAGATGAAATTCATCATTATGCCAAAAGTACCCTGGAAAGCAAAGACACGTTATTAGTTATTATGCCCTTATCCACAGGGATTCTCAACATAATGGATCAGCAACCACACACACACAAAAATGAAACAAATCAATGACTAAAAATACAAAGCAAGCTTTTCAGAGTGTGTCAAAAATGTCTCATCTGCTTTTGTGTCAAAAATGTCACATCTGCCTAGGCCACTCTGGTCAAATTGGAAACTCCTTGGTGTTTGTGCTTATGTGTGTGTGTGTGTGTGTGTGTGTGTGTGTGTGTGTTATGTATCTATAGTGCGAAAGCTATGTATTTATGGACCATTCATTAAAGCTACTGTAGCACATAGATGAACTACTTGCCTGTAGGAAGCCTCAAATTCAATCCCTGATATTGCTAACAAAGACAACCACAAAACAAGTCATGTGACAGGCTTCTGACACTAAAGGAGCAGCTACCACTAAACTGGATCAGGGTTGAGTTTCATTTTTCTTCCTCAGAAGCGTTTCCGAAGGCCAAGTGCTTCCACCAACAAAACTGAAAGGTTTGCTTCTTCCCCCCACTTCTTATAATGGTTTGGGAAAACAGGGTTTCCTTTAATGCAAAAATAAGCCCATGGAATCTCACAAAGGTTTCACAAGCTTCTTTCCATCCCCTCTCCTATGAAAAATCATGCCCTGGAAATCTGTTTGCAAATTTCAGCAGCTCACAGTAATCTAAACATAAGGGATTGATCTGAGGGCAGCCTACAGGCCTTGGATTGCCCATTGACAGGGCAATGGTGAGTTAAATAAACAGTTTGACCTGAAATAAGCTACTTTTCTGTGTTTCTAAATTTACCCTTCCTACATGTCATGGTTAGCACATTCATAATAAGTAGTCACCCCAAATTTAAAACATCTGAAGCAACAAGGTCTCCAACACCAGCATTCCATATACTCTATTTCTCCAAAAATAAGACTGGGTCTTATATTATTTTTTTCTCCAAAAGACACATTAGGGCTTATTTTTCAGTTAGGTCTTATTTTAGGAGAAATACTCTACTAAATGCATCCGTCTGACTGACGAGGTTAAATGGGGCTTATTTTTTTGGGGAAACACAGTTGTTCCAGATAAGTGGAAAAATCATATAATCTGCTTGACCAGTCTCAGAATATTACCAGTCCATCCTTATGTTCACACTGCAGTAAGCATTAAACTTCCTACAGCCTCTCCAAAATTGAAATCATTCTCCAGATAATTCCAGGAGATGCAGTGGTGTTCACAGAGGAGTTGGGCCAAAAGGAATAATGAAAGCAGCAGCATGGGGAGACCATGCTGCCTGCTCCGTTCCCCTTTATTTATTTATTTACTCAGTTGATTTATATTGCCGTCCATTTCGCAGATTGCCACAGTGGGTGGCGAGCACAGGATTAAAAACCAACATAATCACACACCCTGTAGAAAGGTGTGGGACTTGTGGCACAAAGCCATGGTGCTGCTTCTTAATCGTTCTGATAAAAGTGGCAACTGCCTGAGGACACAGTTGGGCAGCTGAATTTTTGAATCCAACATTTTGGGAGCTTGCCAAGTTTAGGATGCCTGTGACAAAACCCCAACTGGTAAAGTAAGACTTAATAATACTAATAAAATGTGATTAAATTAAACACATAGCTGAATTTTCCCCTAGCATCAAACAGCTTACTGTTGTGAATTGTAGGTATCAACTTCTTTGAACTTTGGCTCTTCAGCTGAATGTCTGACACAGAAATATTATTTTGTCCTTCTTCCTTTAGAATAGAATAGAATACAATTCTTTATTGGCCAAGTGTGACTGGACACACAAGGAATTTGTCTTGGTGCATGCGCTCTTGGTGTACATAAAAGAAAAGATACATTCATCAAGAACTCTTAATGATAGTTATAGGGAACAAATAAGCAATTAAATCATATTAGGAAACATCAATATAAATCTTAAGGATACTAGCAACAAGGTTACAGTCATAGTCATAAGTGGGAGGAGATGAGTGATAGGAACGATGAAAAGAATAATAGTAATGCAGACTTAGTAACTAGTTTGACAGCGTTGAAGGAATTATTTGTTTAGCAGAGTGATGCCATTCGGGAAAAAGCTATTCTTGTGTCTAGTTGTTCTGGTGTGCAGTACTCTATAGCAGTTTATGCCCAGGATGTGAGGGATCTGTAAATATTTTCACAGCCCTCTTTTTGACTCGTGCAGTATACAGGTCCTCAATGGAAGGCAGATTGGTAGTAATTGTTTTTTCTGCATTTCTAATTAATCTCTGAAGTCTGTATCTGTCTTGTTGGGTTGCAGAACCAAACTTGAAAGCTTCAGTATGACCATTCACTGTAAGCCTACTGCTTGTATCGCTTATGCTGCGATCTTACAGGATCCTTTAGGTCATGTTTGCTCATCCAACATTCTAAAACAGCAAACTCATAGTTAAAAACACTTCTTTTTTTCTGTTTTCCTTTTTTTGATCACGAGTTCCTGAAGAGGGCAGCACGTTCTAGATATTATTGAATCATCATCTAAGGCAGTCTGGCTTTATTGTATTGAGGGTTCGGAGAATGCATAGGTAGATATATAAAGGCAGATAGCTGGCTATTCATATCTCTTCTGTGGAAGAATAAGCCAGTTCATTCTTTTGTCAGGTTACACATCAAGGTCAAAACTGCATGGGATTATTAAGGGGAACATTTAAATAAGATACCTGGAGTCGAGTATTTAGTAGAGAGAACAACAAAATATCAACAAGAAGTACTTCCACGAGGAGTGAGTTTTATCTTTAATTCGGGAGATAACTTTTTCCCCTTATTGGCAGCGCATAGACTGTCACAAAAACTTCTAAAGGGGTTAGATTTAATTATCTCACTCCTTGCACATTTCATCTCGATTGCTATGGCAACATGCAGTTGCCTCAGCAGCAATGCACACTTTAATCAGATATTTCCTCACTCATTTCATTGCTGTTCACCACAGCTATGCAATGAAATTTATAGCCAAGCCCCGGTAAGATATTGCAGGACTTTTACAGAACTGAATGTCATTCCCTCTTCTTCCCATTCCAGAATTCCAGACGTGTGCATTCATAAGTATGCAAACATGACCCACCTACTCAAACATTTTTTTTCCAGGGAGTTTGGCACCAGATTATAGGATAAGATAAGTATGTGTAGTTTGAAAGACATTTCTACTTCACTGAATTTAGGTTGTTTTCCTTACACCTCCCTGTTTACAAGGCAACCATCTCCTTATAAAGCAACTCAACCCTGCAAACTAACGAGTAGCTCTTTTCGTTTCTGCAGCAATTGTGAGAACAGAAAACACCAAATCTAACCAGACTATCAATTGTTCCATTTCCACTCTCAACCCACCCACCCCACCTCTCCTCACCCCCCCCCAAAAAAGCTTTTTGTTTGATTATTCATTCCTTGATTAGACACTTCTGGAACAGATGACATGGCCTCCTTCAACTGTCTGATGGAGAAATCAGGGACAATTGCTAAAACAAAAATAATTAGGGGCAGTGAACCAACAGCAGGAGCACAATTCATAAAGCAGACAATGCAATCATTCAGAAAACTAGAAAAATGTGCTTGCTGTTGGATTATAGGAATGTGTGGTATACTCAAAAATGCATCTGGTGAAAAAAAAAATGTCAGCAGTTGGGCCTGAAGTACATGAGATGTTTATGTTTCACAGATGTATGTGTATGCACACTCCTGAGAATTGAATGGGGTGCATTATTATTATTTTTGCTCTGATTATGAAAACGTTAGCATATTAGATGCCATCGTTCTCCAAATTAACTATATTTTAATCACTAGTTGTAGTAAATGAAAGCTCTTTTCACTTTTGTACACAGCTTTATTCCAATAACAGATGCTTGTAGTATCAGAAGGATTCTTCTTTTTTTTGAAATAGGAGTTCTAATGGTGAGGATTTTTTGCTTTTTAAGTTTGTGTATTAGAATAACACAAACCAGGGCCATGGTAAAAGTGTTAGAACAGTCTTTGAAAACTAGTCATCCATGCAAGGTGCCCACGAGAAAAAAAAATATTATAAAACCAGAATTATGTAAGATCATTCAGGACTTAGTAGCATGTTCAAGGTCAACCATTTCATTCTGCGTTAAATGATGGATGCACAGCATTCTGCTTATCATTAACCTTGATTCTGTGCAGACCTTCTCCTCCATATGGTCCTGCCGAACACAATCCATTATTTCCCTTTAATAGTTCCCTTTTAAAAGATACCTTTTACTGTTGTTGTTTTTAATTCTGTTTTTATGCTATGCTTTTTACAGTATAATGATCATAAATTGAAGGCTTATTATTTTTATTTTAAAAAATAAAAGGAGTGGTGTGTAAAAACTTTACATAAATAAATAAAGATCATATGAGCAGGCTTTACATTATAAGAGCTTTTTTTAAAAAAAAAATTGCTCTCCCCCTTAAATACAGAATATAATTCATAATATATGATGTCTAGGTTGAAAGGGCTTCCATTCCTACTGCTTCTGTGGAAAATCTTCTTCTGTCCCTAAATATATGACTAGTCAAAGATGGGAACAGGAGACTTTTTAATTTATTACATGCATTTATTCGTTAAATTTGTATCCTACCCATCTCAACATCAGGTGACTCTGTCAACCCTGTTTCCTTCTCCATATTTTTAAAAAAGCCAACCTAGATATTACATGGGAAGTTCATTGGATCTCTCATCACATTATTTTGTTCTATGAAAAGCAAATGAGATTAAGGTACAGCTTTTGACTGTAAACCATCCAAGAAAGATGAAGAGATCTTTTCCCTTTCTAATCCAAATAATTCTATGTCTTTCCATTGCCCCATTATTGACATGTTTATGGAAAGAGAATCATGTAAGTACTCATTCTATATGTACCGAATAACTTTCCTTCCATGGCCAATATTGGCTCCCACTGATCATTTAGATTAAGGCTATGGAGTAAAGGAGTCTTCAAACACTATTCTTTGCCTGATTTAAATTAATAAATGTCTTGGTTCCTTCAGAGAAGGAAAAAAATGTATTTGACAATTCTGCTTAGAGTCTAATTTGAAACAACTCACAGTTATAGTATAGTCAAAAGCTGAGAAATAGCTCTATGTTTCTAAATATTCAAAGGTGACAAATAAAATTAAAGAGAAAATCATATTAATCCACTGGAAGGGTGTGGAAGAGAATAAGGTGCAACCCTTCCCACCCAGGTTCCCTGCTACACTTCAAATGACATCAGGAAGATGTCATCAAAACTGTACCCTTTCTGGGAGAAACAGTATCAGCACGATGGGAATATTTTGAAATTTTCTTCCTGGGAGTTGGCACTTGAAACTAGCCAACTTCTTTATTTCTCATGCCTCTGATACATCTATCTTCTTGATTCATTGCTTAAAGCTACAAACACCGTCTTGATCAGTGAAGAAAGAGGCTAAATAGATTTTTTTCAGAATAATGAGAGGAAAATATATGAATGAATGAATGAATGAATGAATGAATGAATGAGCTTATAATTTGACTTTCAGCCTTATTTATGTCCAGGCTTTCTCCAAATATTCTCAGCATAACAAAACATAGCACAAAGAAAACTTGAAAAGATCAGGTAGGACATGCTGTCACTTAAAAAGATAAAGGAAAAACAAAACATAAATGCCAGCTAAAGCAGGCCAAGATCTTAATGACTACAACAAATCATTTTACAAAACAGAAGTAATGTCTACATGAACATTGGCAAAACCCTTTATGGCTTGGTCCTTACACTTTCATCTGTTCCAGATAGGATCTACCTATCTGATATATTGATGACTGGAAGCTTGGAAACTTTCTCAATAATAGCCTTATCCCTGTGGAATTGTATGTCCTCTCTCCAAGGTCAAATTAACCCCTTTCTTATTGTCCTTTTAGAAGAGTGTAAAAGAGTATATTTCAAAGGGGTCTTTTGTTGAAAGGTGCAATGATTGTTTGGAGGCTGTAACTGTTTTTAATTTGCATTTTATTTTGTTGATTGTAAACAATCTGGAATGAACAGAGTTGTATACAAGTTTATGCCAATAGTAGTAATGCCTACAGTGTTTACTAGCCACCCGATGCTTACTAGAGAAGAACCTTGATGGACCATCCTTGGCAAGTGGTCCCAGACTGTCTTGCACCTGGATAATTTCTCACTTTTACTATCAATTTTTGCAATGAACCTCCTCCTGTGTCAGCAGAGGATGTCTCTGCAAAACCACATCATGTATTTACAGTATGTCTTTCTGGTCTACCCAAAAAACCAGACTTGCACTCACAAGGTGTCACGTGATGTAAACTCTTCAGGCTAACTCATAATGAAAGCAGCGTTGGCATCCAGTCTCTGGGCCAATTACTAGAGGAATAAAGCTAAGGCAAAAATCCTTGGATTTGGTAGATGAAGGAATAATGGCAAGGAGCCCACTTGTAAGGTGTCTCTGTGGCTATTTCAAGTCTCATGCCACTGATAAATGCACAGATGGTAAGCCGGCACCTTATACTGTGGCACTGGAATCAGTGAAGTATAATCTTTCCTAGAAGGCACTTGAATCTAGAGCAAGGTTTTCCACTGCTTGGTTTGCCAAATTTTACAGAATATTAAGTCCACTGAGTTTGCAAAAATTATAATATACGCAAGCAAGCATATATCTGAGCAGCAATATTATGTGGCCTGCATACTTAATCAGTAATAGCAATAAAATAAAAAGGCAGGATTTTTTTTTAAAAAAAATCTAATAAATAAGTAAAACCCAATACCGTACAGAAACTTTTTCTTAACTTCTAGCTTAACGTATGAAACTGAAACCTGTGCAATTTTCCATGTGTTCTTTAGTGCTATTGATGTGTAAAATTATTACTTTTAACGTACTAAGGTTTTCTCTCCAGCATCTCTATGGCCATCCCAAATCATTTTTATGTAAGAAGAAAAAGTGATATTTAATCAACCTCTTTCTTGCAAGGGAAGCCATTTTATTTGTTCTCCACCCAGGTTACAAAGGGCAAGTGCTGCAATGGTGAAAGTATCAATAAGCTGGAAAGAAGTTTCAGCATAATGCTAGTCATCATAGTAGATTTGTGAACCTATTTTTTCTTTGAATATCACTCTATGTAGGCGTCAGGAAGGGCATCCGATCAGAAAATGCTCAACACCATTCACTTGTTCCACCCTGATTCAAGCGATTACAAGGTCATTAAAAGAAAAAAAAGTAAGTACTTTTTTTTATCAAAAGTGGCATAAAAACTTTAAAAAATTGAAACCTATTCTTGGCTGATACCGGAGAACAACCATCCTAGTCAAGAGAGGTCTCAAGCAGGGAATTAGTCTGGACTCATTACATAAATAGAATAGCTTATGCCTATATATTAATAGAACCTGGTGCAAGATTTTAATATAATTTACAAATTCTGTGACAACAATTTAGAGACTCTAATTATCAACTGCAAACCTTACTATTCGCCTCGTGAATTTTCCTCATTTCTTCTAATTGCTGTTTATGTCCCACCACAAGCCTGTGTAAACAAGGCATTACGAACTCTAGCTGACCAAATCATGAAAGCTGAAGCCAAACACCCTGATTCACTGGCCATTGTTTTGGGAGATCTAAACAAGGCAAACTTAAGGAAAGAGCTACCAAAATACTTTCAGCATGTCAATTGTCCCACCAGAAGCAATAATACTGTAGACCATTGCTACACAACACTAAAAGATGCCTATTGGTCTTTACCATGTGCAGCTGTAGGAAACTCTGATCATTGCATGATTCACCTTGTACCTGCTTACAGGCAAAGACTTAAAGTCACAAAACCAATAATTAAATCAGTGAAAACCTGGACGGAGGAATCAGAATTAAATCTACAGGCATGTTTTGACTGCACTGATTGGAATATTTTTAAAGATACCGCTGCAGACCTGGATGAACTCACAGATACTGTAACATCATATGTCAGCTTCTGTGAAGACCTATGTGTACCTACAAGGAACTTGCAAATACACAGTAACAACAAACCTTGGTTTACACCTAAACTTAAGCAGCTACGACATTCCAAAGAGGAAGCCTACAGAAAAGGTGATAAAATGCTGTACAATCAGGCCAGAAATACACTAACAAGGGAGATAAGAGCAGCAAAAAGAAGCTACTCTGAAAAGCTAAAGAATCAGTTTTCAGCAAATGAACCAGCAAACATGTGGAAAACTCTTAAAAATATCACTGGCTATGGCAAACCTCCTTCCCAGGCTGAAGGTAATCAACAACTGGCAGATGACCTGAATGAGTTTTACTGCAGGTTTGAAAGGAAACTACAGCCACCTATCTCCACAACCCCCATCTCAGACACACCAACAACAGCCAAGCCTCCTACAACTGACCCCATTTCATTGGGTTCACAACCCCTAGTGATCACAGAAAAGGAAGTGCAGGACCTATTTCACAGACAAAAGCCAGGAAAAGCTCCAGGCCCAGACAAGATAACTCCTTCTTGCTTAAAAGTCTGTGCTGACCAATTGGCCCCCATCTTCACCCATATTTTCAATAAATCACTAGAGATGTGTTATGTTCCTTCTTGCTTCAAATGATCTACCATCATCCCAGTGCCGAAGAAGCCCACCATCAAGGAACTGAATGACTACAGACCAGTTGCTTTAACATCTGTAGTCATGAAAACCTTTGAAAGGCTAGTGCTTTCCTACCTGAAAACTATCACGGATCCGCTGTTAGACCCCTTGCAATTTGCATACCGAGCAAATAGATCAACAGATGATGCTGTTAATATGACTCTGCACTACATCCTACAACATCTTGAGTCTCCAAAGACCTATGCAAGGGTCCTTTTTGTAGACTTTAGTTCAGCATTCAATACCATCATTCCAGACATTCTTCTAACTAAGCTAAACCAGCTACAGGTACCGGAACAGACTTGTAAGTGGATCACAAGCTTCCTAACAAACAGGAAGTAGCAGGTGAAGCTAAGCAAGATCACATCAAATACCTGTACAATTAGCACAGGGGCCCCCCAAGGCTGTGTGCTCTCCCCACTTCTCTTCTCTCTGTATACCAATGACTGCATCTCCAGTGATCCATCTGTTAAGCTACTGAAGTTCGCAGATGACACAACAGTGATTGGTATCATTCGAGACAATGATGAATCCGCATATAGACGAGAGGTCGAACGACTAGCCTTGTGGTGCAACCAAAACAATCTGGAACTGAACACACTCAAAACCGTAGAAATGGTGGTAGACTTTAGGAAAAACCCTTCCATACTTCCACCTCTCACAATACTTGACAACACAGTATCAACAGTAGAAACCTTCAAATTTCTGGGTTCTATCATATCGCAAGATCTCAAATGGACAGCTAACATCAAAAACATCATTAAAAAGGACAACAAAGAATGTTCTTTCTGTGCCAACTCAGTAAGCTCAAACTGCCCAAGGAGCTGCTGATCCAATTCTACAGAGGAATTATTGAGTCTGTCATTTGCACCTCTATAACTGTCTGGTTCGGTTCTGCAACCCAACAAGAAAAACACAGACTTCAGAGGATAATTAGAACTGCAGAAAAAATAATTGCTACCAACCTGCCTTCCATTGAGGACCTGTATACTGCACGAATCAAGAAGAGGGCCGTGAAAATATTTGCAGATCCCTCGCATCCTGGACATAAACTGTTTCAACTCCTACCCTCAAAACGACGCTATAGAGCACTGCACACCAGAACAACTAGACACAAGAACAGTTTTTTCCCCGAAGGCCATCACTCTGCTAAACAAATAATTCCCCCAACACTGTCAAACTATTTACTAAGTCTGCACTACTATTAATCGTTTCATAGTTCCCATCACCAATCTCTTTCCACTTATGGCTGTATGACTATAACTTGTTGCTGGCAATCCTTATGATTTATATTGATATATTGATCATCAATTGTGTTGTAAATGTTGTACCTTGATGAACGTATCTTTTCTTTTATGTACACTGAGAGTATATGCACCAAGACAAATTCCTTGTGTGTCCAATCACACTTGGCCAATAAAATTCTATTCTATTCTATTCTATTCTATTCTATTCTATTCTATTCTATTCTATTCTATTCTATTCTATTCTATTCTATTCTAAACAATGAAGTTGCTGGTTTGAACTCTACTGATATGTTTGTGCCTGGCATTGGAACTTAACATTGGATTAATTTAGGAATTGTAATAAAGTAGTATTGGATTGATTATTGTTAGATACATGTAATATCTAAACGAAAGCAGGCCATAGTTATGCATGGAAATTGATCAGTAAGGATGGCAAAGAGGATACATTATGAAAGCCTATGTTGACAGCTTTAGCAAATGCCATGGCTTGCATTACATGTCAGGACACATGTATACAACATCTACATTTGGATGGCGTTGTCACTGCACAGCAATTGTCATTTTGGCCTTATCATAGTTCTTTGTGGACAGATCATTCTCTGTTGTATAAGACAAGTGTATCCAGTTATAGCATCATTAGGAATCAATTAAGAACACAGAACTTTCTTGAAGAAGAAGGAAGATTGAATTAGCTCATAAATTCCTGGCTGCACTTGAAAAAAAATAAAGGAAACTTCAGGGAAGTGTCTGTACAGATTGAAGAAAAAAAATTGAGAGTGAGAAAAATATTTTAAAAAATGATCTGTTTGCAATTTCCACCTATAATATGCAGTGTTACCATTCTCTCACATAATTTCTATCAGAGAGAATATTGATTTTTCTCCCCCTGCTGAGTTGCCTAATAGCTCTGAAAATGATTCTCTGAATCTGACTTTAACATGAGATCTTTGCTTTCTTTCAAAGTGGTAATTAGGAGGGGGGGAAATGAATGTCATGTTGAAAAAAAAAATAAAGAAGAGCCATAGACAAAGATTCGTCACATAAGGAAAAGAATTTGCCATAGAGACAATAAATAAATAAATAACACAATGACTTTGTCCCCATGAGACTGTTCCTTATGAACATGTCCTACATAATACATAGACTCTCAAATGTAAACATATCAATGAATTGAAAAACAGGAAGGTAGTTATAAATTACCATAATTACCTCAGGCAGATATGCATTCATAATCCTATTGTATGTGCATAATTCTATTGACATAAGGTATCTTGTCAATTCTATAGGCATAGCCTGGAAAAAAAGACACTTGCAACTTGCATTCTGTTGAACCCAGTGGGACTTCTTAAGGGAGAGGCAGGAAACCAGAGTGAAACCCCCTAACTCTCAATTTTGCCTATTTTTGTTCTTATTCTGTACTTGGTTGAACATCATGAAGAATTTAATAGGACTAGAAAACATCCATAGTTAATCTTTACATAGAGGTTGCTTGATTTTGATTTGCTATCTAAAACTCTTGTCTACCACAAGCATCGCTGTTGTATATGTCACTCAATCATATGATAACCAATTTATGTTTTTATTATACTACTTTTAGTTATTTATAGCTACATAATTGTAGAACTCATCCTTGATTTTTCTTGAGCATTGGTTTGGTCATCAAGAAAGTTTAATTGCAGGGGTCTTGGTATAATCTTGGAATATAATGGATTAGCCAATGTGGCTTTTGATATGCTGAATTACCATTCGTAGCATCACTTGCCATTGCTTATAGCAATAGAAATAGCATTTAAACTTATATACCAGTGCTTTACAGCCCTCTCTAAATGGTTTACAGAGTCAGCATATTGCCCCCCAAAAGCTGGATCGTCATTTTACCGACCTCGGAAGAATTGAAGGCTGAGTCAACCTTGAGCCTAGTGAGATTGAAACTGCCAAATTGCAGTCAGCCGGCAATGAGTAGAAGTAGCCTACAGTACTGCATTCTAACCACTGCACCACCCTGGCTCTTACACTATACTTATGCTAGCAAGAGATGCTAGGAAATATGCTTCACTATCGGGAGCAGGGGTCTCCAACCTTGGCAACTTTGAGCCTGGTGGACTTCAACTCCCAGAATTCTGGGAATTCTGGGAGTTGAAGTCTTCCAGGCTTAAAGTTGCCAAGGTTGGAGACCCCTGATCTGGAGAGTTATAGGCTCCCTACTTCTCTCCATGGAATGGCAATGGCTCTTTATTATTACGCAGATCTTATCAATATTTGAAAGAACACAAAGTTGAAATTATACTGTTGATTACAGGTATTACTAATGAACTACTCCCAGTTAGTGGATAGTTTCCATTACATAACAATATACATCATGATGGTTCGCTTTGAATTGGATGATAAATTTCATTTCCATGCGATCATTGTAATTTTTTCCAGTCTAGCATGGGATTTGCCATTCATCAGCTCTAGAAGATAAGGTGATGGGGCAGCTATTCCAAATGGTAGTATCGCAAAGAATGAAGCTTTGCCACTACTTCTGTCTCAAAACCTGGTGAGAAATATACATAATTTAAATTCCAGATACTTGTTAGGATATACATGCATCTGGAACTACCTAAGAGAAATTTAATACCATTCCTAAAGTTAGGAAAGTTTGAAATTCACACTATTGTTTAAAACGTATTTGTGTGTAATGGAACTATGTGTACAATTCCTCCGTTTACAGACTATGTATTAGACAAACTAATACATAGGTTTCAGGGGTGCGTTCTACTTACCTTTACTATCAGTTCGCAATGCAGATCGCCAAATATGACGTCAGGGTGGGTGGGCAGAGCCTCCCGCCGATTTTACTACTGGTTCACAAGAACTGGATAGAACCGGGAGCAACCCACCACTGAATATTTGCAAATTTCAGAAAAGTTAATGTTAATTAATATTCTCAAAGTCTGTGCTAAACTACCCCTTGTTTCTCAAATATTAAGTGGTATTTTCTATTTAAAAAGAGGAAATCAGCAGAATTAATGGATTTCTCCCAACTTTTCCTTTTTCACCCTTCAAATAGTGAAATTCAAATGGAATATTGCATAAGCATTAAATACTGAAAAGGAACTAGTTAGAAACCTGTGTGTGTGTGTGTGTCTGTGTGTGTCTGTGTGTCTGTGTGTGTAGATTTTAAGCATAGTTTTATTATACCACAAATATTTCCTGAGGAGCTTATTAAGTGGTTAGATAAATTAAAATTTAAAAAGAAGCAAAGGTATGTTTGAAATAAAAACTGTTTAAATAAGCCTACAGGTAAGGACCAAAGTGAGCAGCAGGAGTAATTTCTCCTGTGAGTGAATTCAAGCTGTAGGAGACTTTTTGCAGTGGGACTGCCAAGAACAAGAGAAAAAAAATATGAAGGTCTTCACTTTGCTTTTTGAATAATACTGAATAGGAATACCTGAGCCAGACTACAAAGATCCAATAATCAGAATTTGCCAGGATCCAAAACCAAGAAAGACATACTGAGTTACTTCAAAGCAATTCCCTTCATTGTTGCTGACCTATACTATAGACAGAAATCTTAGCTACAAAATACACAAATTCTTCAGTAGGCTTCATATCAATTTTTGAAAGGATTGTTAATTCATTCAGTAATAATTGGTTGTGGATCATCATTTTTGACTCCTGGCATGAATAGATTCCATATGAGTAGGTTTTCTCCATGACTCTCTGGCCCTAACTTGTTCTTTCAAGTCTTCCCAAAGGTGAACTTGCCAACCATCCACTTTGCAGCTGGGCAACCTCTTCTTCTCTTTCCTTCTACTTTTCCTAGCATTAGAGCCCTTTCCATAGAGCTGGATCTTTACATAATGAATCCAAAATCCATTAACAAAACTGACTTAAAAGTAAGTTCAACTATCTTGGTTGTTGAAAGTAAAAAAAAAAGAATAAGGTTAAAAAAATGTGTTGGAATCTTGACTGTTTGTTGATTGTCAAGACTATAACAGGAATCTCCAAACTGAAGAAATTTGGCAGCTTTTGATACCTCCTGTGCATGTATTTTCTCTTTCTCTCTTCTCTGAAGATCATTTCCAATTTCTCCTTCACTTGCTTTCAGTCCTTGCAACCCATTCCCAGTTTTGCAACCTACTTTCTATAGCAGGGTTGTCAAACTCAAGGGTTCCTTAGATCCGGCCCACAGGGCCACTCTGGAAACGGAGAAAGACCGCCGTGCGGTGCCTCTGCCAGCGAAAACAGAGCTCCGTTTTTGCTAGCAGAACGTTTGGGCCACCACAGGTGCCTCCAACACGAGTGATGCTGAGGTAGCCATGCCCACTATGCCCACCCCCATCCAGTCCCCAAGGTCCAAAATAATCCTGATGTGGTCCTCAATGAAATTGAATTTGACACCCCTGCTTTATAGGTTTAGGCAAAGGTGCTCTATCTCTGTTAGGCTCATCCTAACAAATGCTTTCTTCAAAGTAATTACTTCCTTTCCATGCATGCACAAACTCACTTCTCTGCCCATCATCTTGCAAGCTTATATCTGCTTGTCCATTTATTATAGGTAGAAACATATAGACATCTTTCCATCATCCCCTTACTTTGTTTTACCTGCCTTGGTAATTCTGTTTTTTCTTCCCATGTTTTCCTTCCCTCTGCTTCAGATCGTCAATTTCTCAACACCTGGTTTTTCACATTGTCCTCAAAGAAAGAGCTTAACTAAAGGAGAGGCTGGGTTGTTGTTTGCCACATATTTATTTGCCACATATCTGGATTTATTTGCCACATATCTGGACAATACCAGATTGGAGGAGCCTTCCTTTAAGTAAGTAAGTAAGTAAGTAAGTAAGTAAGTAAGGAAGGAAGGAAGGAAGGAAGGAAGGAAGGAAGGAAGGAAGGAAGGAAGGAAGGAAGGACATACACATTGTTTCTTTTAATTTCTTTTAATTGTATATACTCTGTATTTTATTTCGGCTGTACACCGCCCTGAGTCCTTCGGGAGAAGGGCGGTATAAAAATCTAATAAAATAAAATAAATAAATAAATAAGGAAGGAAGGAAGCTTTTCCTCCTGTGAGAAACAAGTGGAATTGTTTTTTCCCCCATTTTGATTAGAAGATGATATCCAGAATATTTTGTGACCAGCAGGAACTGTGCAATTTTTTAAATGTTCCAAACAATCACTATGAATGTCATATGCTTACTTCTTTGTCTTCTGTTTTTCTTTGTGGGGGTTCTTCCGTCTCTTTTGTTGTCCACTCCCCATCAGCTTTCACTGAAGCTTGATAAACTTTGTAGCATCTGGAATCGCTGAACAGTGATCAATGACTTGTGTTGTTCAGCGTTTAGCCATTGATCATAGAAGAGATAGGTGCATATTTGGCAAGCCATGGCAAACAGCTGCTTCTGCTTTGCTTGCCAACTTCATCTCTCTCTCTTTTTTTTCTTTGTTTGTTTTAGATTTCCTAAGGGTCTGGAAAAATCTAGAAGCAAAATAGTTGTCTAATTTAGTCAGGATTGTATAGTATTGCCTTATTGACATTGTTTTCTTGGGCCTTCCATATATATTATAAAAGCACAATCCGCCACATAAACATGTCAGATGATTACAACGACACAAATGAATTCACTTTTGCAAGTAGCAGTAAATGGTTAGTTTCAGAACACTCTTCATAGCTTCTTGCCCTCTAGATATGTTGAGGCTCCCGATATTCCCATTCAAGAAAGTCCTGAAGATTTTTATTACAACATTTTACTAGTGTCTACATGCTGTTCTCCATTTAATTTTCTTTTCCAAGTTACTGATGTTACGTTCTTAAAAAGATCCAGGTCTTCAAAGGTCTATGGACAGAGGTGGTATTCAGCAGGTTCTGACCAATTCTGGAGAACTGGTAGTGGAAATTTTGAGTCGTTTGGAGAATCAGTAAATACCACCTCTGACTGGCCCTGACCCCATCTATTCTCTGCCTCCCAAGTCCCAGCTGATCAGGAGGAAATGGGATTTTGCAGTAACCTTCCCCTGGAGTGGGGTGGGAATGGGGATTTTACAGTATCCTTTCCCTGCCATGCCACGCCCACCAAGCTGAGCCCACAGAACCAGTAGTAAGAAATTTTGAATCCCACCACTGTCTATGAACCAAGGAATTCCCAGCGCAGATATAAAAATATTAGAGTAACATTTTAAACTAAGCAGGCTCTATGATTACTGAGCTTTGCAAAGAAAAGTATCTTTCAGAAATCAACCTCCTTGCAAAGCTCAGATATTGTACGCTTCACAAAACAAACTAAGTATAAGACTCTAGCTTCTTCTCTGAGAGTACAACTATAAAAGTGAGTGTCCACTATGAATGAATACACACATTCACACCAGTGGTGGGGTGCTCCCAGTTCTGTCCGGTTCTTGTGAACTGGTAGTAAAAGCGATGGGAGGCTCCACCTACCTGCCCAAATGTCACCATGGATGATCTGCGTATGCGCAGAAACTTCTGCGCATGTGCAAAAGCACACACATGCACGTGAGCAAGGTGAACAAGTGCACGTGCTCCCATTGTGAACTGGTAGTAAAGGTAAGTAGAACCTACCTCTGATACACATACACTGTTGTGGCTCCAGCCCCCGAACCTGGCCCCATGCCCGAAAGTGCCTTGGAGCCGAGCCTGCTGCCAGAAAGTGACTCGGAGCCGGGCCTGCTGCCAGAAAGTGACTTGGACAGTGAGGGGGGAAGGCCGTCAGGACTTACTTCGGAAGCACCGGCCTCCCTGGCTCAGCTCCAGGAGCCAGAAGCAGGCCAGGTGAAAGAGATAATGAGGTCTCCTTCCCCTGACTCTTTCCCCCGCCAGGCCACGCCTGCAGACCCAACTGACAGCAATCAGGCTTGGCTGAATCCTAGGTTTCGTAGGCAGGAGAGAAGGGAACAACAGAAGCAGGAGAGGGGCAGGCCTAGGAAGTGCTGAATCATGGAGCCACACCCCACAGGATATAAAAGGCAGCAAGAGCTTGTGTGTCTCTTTGTATCAGGCAAATCCACTGATTGACTAGAGCTGAAGGTTGTGACTCACCAGCGTCTTGGCAGCTAATGAGGGCTCTTGGCAGACGCTGGCTCTTTTGCTGCCAGAGCTGATAAGAGCCAGCTAATTAAGCCATTGTTCGGACGGAGGCGAAGAGGACAGAACATACACACTGAAATGATGGTTGGTCATATTAAGAGAATGAATTAAGATCAAATTGAAAACATACATGTGAAGGAAGAATAAATGCATTAAGATGAAAGAAAAACACTGAAAAATAGATACAATTGATAAGACAGAAGTGAGAAATTTAAAGAACAAATGGCAATGTATAAATCAGGGCAGCCATGTAGCAGAAACAGGAATAGAAAAGTGTAAAGAAGTATAGTAAATGATGTTAGTGAAAATGAGTATACTTTTTATTTTTGTCAGCGTGTTTAATTTCTTAACAGAATATTTTCTATTCTTTTTCCATGTGCTGCATAATATTTAATTAAAGGTAAGGACAGGAGGCATAGACATATGTGGATGTATGGCACAATGTGTATGTCCCTTTATTTATGCCAATACATATGCTCAAGTATGTGAAACAAAAAATCTAATCTCACATTACTTCTTATCTTGAACGTTAGCTTGATTTGGTGTCATCAAATCGGTGTTGGCTCTTACCAACCACACAGACAAATCTTCAAGAAGAAAACCTTGGCTTACATTCAATTAGTGAATACATAAAAAAAAAAATCATGGGATTTCAAGAAACGTGTCAATATTTATTCTTTATTGTTCTAGCTATATATGTTAGGTATCTCCCCATACAAAAATATGACCCCAAAACTTATAAATTGAAAGAACTGGACTTGTTTTGCTATTTAAGACACAGTTGTAATGTGTTGCCCACAGTTAGACATTATACATGTAGGTTTAAAAATATTCATAGCTACACATGATCATATTAGCAGTCTGCTTCTTTGTCTTCTGAGAGCATTTAAATCCCCAGGAGTAAATATCAGCTTCAAAACACTGCCCCAGCTAAAAGTATATATGATGGCACTTATTTGTATATTGCTTTAAATAGCTGGAGATTGAGACAGAGATTCATCCATTCCTTCTCCTCTTCTCCTTTATTGGGAAAAGCAACCAGAGCGAAAAAATCCAAAGCATCTCAATTTTATGGGGAGGCTTTTCTATTTTATCCCTGCATCTAGGGATGATCAAATGTTTGTGATCATTATGCAAAAATATCCCACTGCATAGCAGCATTCCATCTGAGCACCCAAAACATCATTCTGTAATTTCCACTTGCAATAAAGTCCCTTCAGGGGCAGAAGGGAAGGATGTTGAGGTTAATTCCTGAAGACCCACTGAATTTTAGCTGGTCTGATTGTTTACTGAAAAGTTTATTCCAATTATACCAGATATGATGGGGGGGAAAATATCTGACATCTAGGTTTTCTCGTTTTTTCTTTTCAATCCTTCTCTTTTAATGTTTAATTTCCTTTTCAGTGTTTTCCTTCCTTTTCAGAGTTAGTGCCCATGCTGTGACTTTTTTTTTGTTAAGATTGTAAGCTAAAAAAAACAAAACAAAAAACCAACAGTTTGTGTTTTGTCTTTATTTGTCTGTAAACTACTTGGGGCACTTTTCTAGGTGAAGAGAGGGGCACAAATGGTTGAAAGAAATGAAACAAATAAGTAAATAACACTTTGGGTTGGGTAAGCAAATGATGGCTGCATCTCAATCCAATACAATTTATTAGGTCTTTCTATTGAAGCTCAACCCTATTTAAAAGAGCAATGCTAAAGCAAAGTCAGCACAGACCAGTGTGTTTCAAACAGGATAGTGGCATAGCTAATTCTTCCTGGAAATTTTCCAAATGTCTCTTGTGGTTTATATGGGTAATAGAGACATCCCCTTAAGCATTTGTTTTCCAGTCACCCTGCAAATATGTCAATGAGGAATGTGAGCTGGGGCTATTTTGTCTGAATGCTGTGCACGAACAGATATGGATAACTATCAGCCACAGTCAACTTTACCTCCCTAAATTAATTCCTTTTTAATGACCATTGCTTAATGATTTTCGGTGACAATGTGAAACGATCCCATCTCGATTAGTGGGAGCTAAAAACTAAGAAGAAATGAAATGAAAATATAAGGCTTTTCAGTCTTGGTATAGGCACATTTTTGCTTTGGTGTTCTACAATCCCTTGGCTGTGTGGGGATCTGGGTTAGCAATGTTTCCAGAAGACCAATCTGAAAGGTCTTTGACCTCAGAAATGTGATCTTTGCAGCACTGCAAGAGACTTCTGGAAGAATTCTTAGATTGACTCCTTAGTATTTTTAAATTACTCCCTTGAAGCGTTACCATGGATTACATAGCTCATAGCTCATACATTTTACGGCTCCTTTACACCCTCTTTCCTCCACCCGTCATCTTAATAGACAAACATGTAAATGGTGCTCTGTTTCATTATTTGTCAGCTTCCCTTTCATATGTTGTATTTTATATAGGGAGACAAACAGCATATCACATGTTTGATTTTAATAGAGAATTGTCACAGTGAAAACCTCTTGAAATTATTTATTCCTTGTTCATTTTTAAAAATATTTTGACGTGTTTCTCATCCTCTGGTTTGGCAAGTCATCTACCTTGTTAGCTTTCTTCTTCTTCTTCTTCTTTTTTTTTTGAAAGAAATGCATGTTATTATTTTTTTTAAAAAAAAGCTTGTTATATAAACTGAGGTACAACTTTCTCTAGGTCTGCTGTAACCAGCCTTGACCAACCTTTGTGACTTCCAGATGTGCTGAGATTTCCAACTTCCAAACTTCTCAGCCAAGTGCACTTGCTAGGAAATCGACTGAAATTTAAAAAGACAAGAAAGCTCCTAGCAGAGCAAGACCATCTAGCTCTGCATTTATTTTAAAATCACGTAGTGATCCTAGGTGGTTCGCAACAGCCAATTAAAAACAACAAGATAGAAACATTTCTCGCAATCACCAGCCTGATGACTATGGGATTTCCATAGAGGATGGTCATAAAAAACATGTGGTGGGACAGTCCATAATTTAGCTGTCTGTTGTGTTTAAAATATTTTTTTTTACTATTGGAAATTCAGGAGAAATATATTATAAGAATTACATGCATATAGTAAAACAACAGGACATCCAGCCACATCTCCGGGAATTTTAGGTAGCAATTTCCTCCTTTTCTTTTTACTAGATATATATATATAACATGTTAAATGTACCAATTGCCATTTATGGAAAATCTCTTATCTACCGTGCAATGGATATATTGCACACACACACACACACACACACACACACAGAGAGAGAGAGAGAGAGAGAGATTTCATTTGTATAATAACTTATAATTTTTGTTTTTAATATTCAATTTTAGTATTTAGTATTTTAGTATTCAAGGTTCTCCTCATATACAGTGGAGTATCTTGTGGAACTGACCGGGCTTCCTTTTGTTATGTTCTTTGTTCATATTAGTCTTCCTTTTTTTCAATTCATTGCGTACTGATCTGAAACTTTGTAATATTTCCTTCCTCCCGCAGATTGGAGACTAAAGAGTATTGCTCATTTTAAAACTGGAATCAAAGTCATATTTTCTGTAATTATCATAATTTTGCAGCCACTCTGCCAGCTGCTTACTGCAGTGTGCTTTCTGAGATTCCGAGATTCCCAGCGTCTGTTTTGATATTTCGTTTCATGTCACCCCAATGTTCCTTACTGTTAGGATAAAAAGCCATACAGTACAGCATTTCTCAAGTGCAATGTTCGCAACAAACCTAAGAAGAATAACACATAATTTAATGAGACTAATGTAAAGGAAGCAAAGGCCCTTTTCATCCAATTTACTAACCAAGTATTTACAGCTAAGATGCCTATCTGGAGCTTGATGTTTTTGTAACCCAGGCTTCCAAGGAATGCAAGGAGAGCCCATTAAGGCACTTTGTCAGAAAGAAAAGAAAAGAAAAATATCTATGTAGGTTTAGGGCAATACATCAGCGAGATAAGGATCTCACATTAAGATGACCTTTATGTGTGAAAAGCAGCTTTACTTGCAACCAGCTGCCAAACTTGCTCTGACCTGCCACAGGTCCCAAGGCTATGCAGATATGATGTATTAGTTTCTTTCTTCTCTGAAGCAAGCTTCAGAGTTTAGTGTAATCAACTTGCATAGAGCCACCTGCAAAGCTGCTTTTTTTTTTAAAAAAAAGAATCTGACAAGGGTAAAATATCCAAAAACACCATCCTATGTTCAGATGTCTGTCCCAATGATTTTTAAAGGGCTTCTTATCAAGCAGGCAGGGTAAGATCACTGCTTTATTGCTGTTACATTTTTTTTGTGTGCAAGTGTATAGACAGACACATTTTTTGTGTATGTGTTTGCAGGAACTGGGCATGTCTTGTCTGTAATGAAAAGAAGGACTAAGGGTGGTATGATAGTAGTGTTCCAACATCTAAGAGGCTGCCACAAGGAAGAAGGGATTAACCTATTCTCCAAACCACCTGACTGAAGGCAGGACAAGCAGCTAGGGATGGAAACTAATCAAGGAAAGAACCAACCTAGAACTAAGGAAAAATATCCGGACAGTTAGAACAATTAATCAGTGGAACGACTTGCCTCCAGAAGTTGTGGGTGCTCCAGACTGGAGTTTTTAAAAGAAGATATTGGAAAACCATTTGTTTCCTTCCTAGGCCGGGATTTGGACCAGAAGACCTCCAAGGTCCCTTTCAACTCTGTTATTATGTTTATTGCACAAAAAACGCTCTGGTGAGCCATCATCTAGCTTTGGAAGAGCATGCTGTTTGAGCTCAGCCATTGTGGTTTCTAAAACATCATCTATTGGAAATCTACCAGTTTATATAATACAGCATGATTGAACAAACCATGGTTTAGCATGAGGTATAGATTAACTCACACAAAAGGATACAATAATGCTTAGTAACAAGGCCAGTTATCCAAAAATTAATGATCTCTGGTAGAGGTCCAATGATTTTTTATTTGCTTTCTTGCTTGATTCAGATCTAAATTCACATATGCAAGTTATCACTCAGGGGAACAACTTCTTTACTATAAAATTATCTCTTGGAATACTGAGCAATATGTCACCAGAACCAAACAGTGACACTAAGATGTGTTCAGGTGGAGGGGTATTGTCTGTTGGTTTTTGTTTTTTTTAAATAAAGATTTTGAAAAAGGCAATTGAAGAATATTGTTAATGCAGCCAACTAAAGTTAGGGCAAGCTGGTTAAGTGTTATTGCTAAGGATGAATTACATAAACCCTCCTCAGTCTGCAGATTAAAATTTTATTTACTTCTTCACCTTGTCTGTATAAGTTCTTTATTTTTCAAGACACTAAGCAAAAAAGAAGATTTGGAAAAACCTACAGTTTTTGAACACTGAACATAATGACTAAATCAAATTAAAACTAAAGCCCTATGTAAGAACTAATTTTCTCAAATTATCATTCTAATCTGTTAGAAGATTTCCTGCTTTTATTTCTTCACCTCCTTTTCAACTATTTCGAAAGTGGAAAACCACTGCTTGCATCACCTCTCCAACCTTTAATTGCCCAAAAATCAGGGCTGATTCTGAATTAGAAAAAAGGGGAAACTTCAGTATAAGCCCCAAAATACACATACAACTATTTTTAAAAAACCGAAATCCAGTCCTCTGATATGCATGATGAATCACCATTCATTTTATATCCCTCAACCCCTAAAATTTTAAGGGTGTCCCTTGCTAAATCAAAGTTTACCCATCTGTAATCTTATGTGACTATTAATGTCAATATAAAATGAATGGAACTGAATATAAAATAGGTCTGTTTGAAAAATTCCTTCCAACACATGGAAATGGATCCTTAGAATTAAAGTAATCATTTTAGCAATCAGATGTAATTCTTTATTGAATCTACTTCTAATCTGGATGGATAACAGATTTGCACATTCATATCAAAATATGTACTATAAATATATTCCAAGGCAAATTAGACAATTAAAGACAGATAAAGGTAAAGTAAAGTGCAACATCCATTACACAACTGAAAAATATCTGCAAAACTGAATGAGATTTTTAAAAAGTGAAAAAAAAACAAAACCCAAGTAGATATACTGTGAATTCATAGTTTCGGACATTTCCACTTACTACATCATTTACGCTGTAGGTAAAAGAAGTATACTTAATAATGGATTATCTTGCAAATTGTGTCAGAGAAATAGGTCCTTTATTCACCTTTGATATTCAAAATGTCAAGCTCTTTTTAGAAACCACATTGTGGGGGGAAAAACATTTAACATTTTAGATAGGAATGTACAGTTAATGTTTATTAAACCTGTGATCTATAGTATATTCATAGCTTTCTTCCTGATATATCTTTTTATATATGTGGAAAATACATACTTATGTATTTATGTGCATTTATGTGCATGCACACAGTCCCAAAATAGAAGGGCTACCAGACTTAATTACCAGATATTCAAGAAGATCTAAACTGTTACAGGTTGACTATTCTTAGATGTCCTTCCACTCTTACCTTAGACCCACACTTCATAATACTTAAAATATCATTTATGCCTATTAAATCATGACTTAATAGAATAGAATAGAATAGAATAGAATAGAATAGAATAGAATTTTATTGGCCAAGTGTGATTGGACACACAAGGAATTTGTCTTGGTGCATATGCTCTCAGTGTACATAAAAGAAAAGATACGTTCATCAAGGTACAACATTTACAACACAATTGATGATCAATATATCAATATAAATCATAAGGATTGCCAGCAACAAGTTATAGTCATACAGTCATAAGTGGAAAGAGATTGGTGATGGGAACTATGAAACGATTAATAGTAGTGCAGATTCAGTAAATAGTCTGACAGTGTTGAGGGAATTATTTGTTTAGCAGAGTGATGGCCTTCGGGAAAAAACTGTTCTTGTGTCTAGTTGTTCTGGTGTGCAGTGCTCTATAGCATCATTTTGAGGGTAGGAGTTGAAACAGTTTATGTCCAGGATGCGAGGGATCTGCAAATATTTTCACGGCCCTCTTCTTGATTCGTGCAGTATACAGGTCCTCAATGGAAGGCAGGTTGGTAGCAATTATTTTTTCTGCAGTTCTAATTATCCTCTGAAGTCTGTGTTTTTCTTGTTGGGTTGCAGAACCGAACCAGACAGTTATAGAGGTGCAAATGACAGACTCAATAATTCCTCTGTAGAATTGGATCAGCAGCTCCTTGGGCAGTTTGAGCTTACTGAGTTGGCGCAGAAAGAACATTCTTTGTTGTCCTTTTTTAATGATGTTTTTGATGTTAGCTGTCCATTTGAGATCTTGCGATATGATAGAACCCAGAAATTTGAAGGTTTCTACTGTTGATACTGTGTTGTCAAGTATTGTGAGAGGTGGAAGTATGGAAGGGTTTTTCCTAAAGTCTACCACCATTTCTACGGTTTTGAGTGTGTTCAGTTCCAGATTGTTTTGGTTGCACCACAAGGCTAGTCGTTCGACCTCTCGTCTATATGCGGATTCGTCATTGTCTCGAATGAGACCAATCACTGTTGTGTCATCTGCGAACTTCATTATTAATTGATAATAATAGATGTTGATACAGTAGTTAATAAATACTGAGCTTAGTTCAAAGAAAAAAAAAGGGAGATTTAAGTGACTTATGTAGAACAGAGAACACAGGGTTTTGAAAATGTGGCTTTCCTTACTATTGCTTTAAAAACAAAAACAATCTTAAAAATGGCATAAAAGATTGTACAGCAAGTCCCTGGATTAAGAATACCCCAGTTTAAGGATGAGCCATAATTAAGAATGGAGTTTATTGTAGCAAAATTCAAGTTAAATATACAATGATTCAAATTAAATACACAATGGTTCAAGTTTATTATATATGTATATGTATATTCAAAACAATTATTCTACTCTGGTTTACATACAGATTTGACTTAAGGACAAACCTTGGGAACAGAACTTGTTCTTAATCTAGGAACTACCTGTAATTTTATATGCTAATAGGTACTGTATTACTATTTTTGCCATTTGACTTTGGCAAAGAAGTTTGAGAAATTTTTTAAATGTATGATTTGGGACAACTATCTATGAATACCCTTTCAGACAAACTGATATCTTTGTTGTAAGTCAGTTCATTTATATTATATTTTCTTATATGTGTTTGTACTACAAGGACTACAAAAACTATAAAACGGTAGCCCATCCACCCCATTTTTGTGCTTTCTGATTTAAAAGTGAAAAATGTTTAGCTATTAGTGATGTGCTGCTCCAAATAGCCTTATTTGATAAAGCTCTTAAACATCACCCCAGCTTCCTTGGTCATGTCTTAATTAAAACCAAACCAAACCTATGACAGTTCACTGCTTTTTGCATTCTGAAGAAGCAAGAAACAAGAGGAGCAACCAGACAGAAAACCTCTTGAGTTTATTTCTGCATGTCCATAAGTTTTTCAGGCTTTACACAGTTTTATCCAACTTTCCTTACTATGAGTGCTAATTTTTTTCCATCCAATTGTCTGGCCTGGCATGATGGGAACGGTAATCAAAGTAATTTGGCAGTGATCAGGTTGGGAAGGGTGGCTTAACAGAGAATGTTAAATATATTCAGCATTTTCTGTCCAACGGAAACTTTAACCTTCTATTTCTCGACCATTTTTAAAAGGGAGAATGTAAACTGATACTGCTACTTGGCAATAGATCTTCTAAACATTTGTACACCCTGACCTTATAGTGTTTAACTTATGGTTGTATGCATTGCAATAATCTGTAGGGGGAGGATTATTTCCAAACTATACCGATAGTTATTTGTTCCGTAAGGAAAATGTGGGAAGAGCAAGTAATAGAGATTTTGAACTACTTCTGGCTTTAGAAATCCTTCACTTTGCATTAGCTGTTATGTGTGGAAGGAAGTATTGATACACAAATTTCAAGATTCTCCATGATATAAGTTGGAATAAAGCAAGACTGCAGCTGATTGTCTGACATTAAAAACAGCAAACCTGCATCTTTATCTTCTGCTTCTCAAGGGAAAAGTGTACATTTTAACACAGCTGTAAGAGTACAATGCAGTGATATCATGTCATATATTTGGGTATTTTGTACGGTAATTAATAAGGAAAGAGGAGGAAGAAATGCAGACTTGCTGCTTTTTGTAATAGTTCCTCTGTAGGCCTTCTATCTTTAGAGGAACAGAGAATTGTTGGGCTTTTTTTTTGTTGTTGTTGTCAAACCTGATGTCCAGGCTCTTGTGATACATCTGCCTGTATGATTAGGATCTAAGAAGAATAGTTGTAATGCATAGAATTCTATGCATCTGAATTTTTTCCTGCCTTTTCTTCCACTAGCCTGCTAGATACAGTAGAGTGACTCAGTCTTCACGCAAAGTAGCAAATATTTTGCATGTTCAGTATACAGGTGAAGCGTGAAGCTGAAAAATGGGATCTTGTTTTGCAAGACGCAAATCTTACATTGGGAGAAAATTTTCTTCTCAGTGCCAGAAAATCAGATCAGCTTCACCTGATCTGGTTGGCTGAACGTTGTGGGTGGTTCATCACTGGAGATTTTTAAGAAGAGACTGGACTACTGTTCCTGTCCTATTGTTTTTTATTCTTATACATATATGCTTATACTTTCTCATGTTTCCTCATATATATGTTTATATACTATATAACCATTTTGTGTGATGCTTATGTATATTGTTGTGACAAAAATAAATAAATAAATAAAAAAAAAAAAACAATCACTTGTCTGAAATAGTATAGGATCTCCTGCTTGAGCAGGAAGCTGGACTAGAAGACGTCCTAGGTCCCTTCCAGCTCTATTCTGATTTGGATTTGGAAAGATCCATTGAACAAAATGGTCCAGCCTCTTCAGCTTTTGCAGGAAAAAATCTGAGGGGACTCCTACTCCAAATTTGATTGCAACTTTGAAGGTTAATATAACCTCAGTACATATTTCATCAGAATTACTCATTAAAGGCCAATAATTTTGAGTTTTAGACAACATTTGGTCTTAAGCAAGTTTCTAGTTGTCCATCTGAATAGTTTATTTGCCTTTTCTCCATTATTCTACCTTCTCATATTGCAATATTGAGCTCAGTAGGACTGTTTGGTTCTTGGGCAGCTCATCTACACCGTATCCACATCATCCACTTTTTGAGAGCGCCAACCATTTGCTTCTCTGCAGCTAATGTTTTTCTCACCAGAATCTAATATCTGTTTGAGAGCAGTGGAAGATGAAAGGGATCCAAAGTCTTGGAATGCATTATACTTTCAGGGGGTGGACTGCACATGTCTGTTCCCTTTTTTTTCATGCGTGATGAATAGTTTATTGCAGTTTTTCTAAACAATAAAGCAATAGGTGAAGGAGGCTGCTCTTTCAGCCAACCCCACTAAATTCATAATATGCAAGGTAAGCGGTTTGAGAAAGGAAAGTCTGCCTATAAAAAAAACGAAGAAGAAAAAAAGAGAGAAAGAGAGAAGCAGAAATAGTTTTAAATAGATTGCCTTGCAGAATAAAGTTCATAAGGAAGCAGACTTGGCTGTAAAGCCATCAGGGTTATATTAGAAGCCAGGCTAGAAGATGATATACACTGGAATAACAGACAAATAAAAAGGACTTTGAAAATTTCCCTAATGTTTTCTTAAGCAAGCTTATTCAGTGTGATCTCCTTAGGACAGATCTGTTGACGGATCAATAAGAGGAAAAGACATGGGTTTTTTCAGCAACAACCAATTCTCTGCTTTTTTGTATAGGCAGTCCTCAACTTAGAACAGTTTGTTTAGTGATCGTTCATAGTTACAGCGACACTGAAAAATGTGACATGACTGTTTTTCAGTTACGACCTTTGCAGCATCCCCATGATCATGTGATCAAAATTCAGATGCTTCAGATGCTGCTGGTTCATATTTATGACCGTTCCTGTGTCCCAAGGTCATGCGATCCCCTTTTGTGACCTTCTGACAAGCAAAGTCAATGAGGAAGCCAGGTTCACTGAACAACCGGATTACTAACTTAACAACTGCAGTGATTCACTTAACAACTATGGCAAGAAAGATCATAAACTGGGGTAAAACTTGCTTAACAAATGTTTCATTTAACAACAGAAATTGGGGGCTCGATTGTGGTCGTAAGTCAAGGACTACCTATACTAGCTCTCACAATGTAAAACGGACATGGTTCTTGTTAAAAAATTCTTGTCACCATGTGAAAACAATACCAAGACAGATCCAAATTTTAATTTACCCTCAGTTTGCCTTATGTTCTTCCTCACTATTATATCTAAGCTGGATTGGATATGAGTAACTTCTTCCTCAATGTCGGTCATTTCAATGGCTACAGATCATTTCACCTTACCATGAAGTGAACAAAATATTGTTTATCCCCTACAAAAAGAGGATAAAATAGCAGAGTAGCAATGCAGATCCATTGTAGGAGAAAACTATTGGCTTTTTGTTACTTTTATGATGAAATTTCCAAAATGGCTTTGTGTAATATGGCAGGAAAGAATAGGATGAGCAACAGCAAGGTGGATGGACTTAATTACAGCCACAATGAGTGTACCATTAGAAGACCTGATGGACCAAACTTGGGACAGATCTTCCTGGAGAAAATATATCTATGTGCTTGCTAAGAGCTGATCCCCAACTTGATGGCACATAATCAATGTGTGTGATATGTGGCTGAAATTCATTTCATTATCTCCATGGACATGAGAAAAATAATTGAAATGGAAAGGGTCAGACAGAACCTAGGAAATGCTAGGTTGAATGATCTAAGTCAATGCCTTTTTTGCCTGATAACATGGCTTTCAAAAGATATTCAAATTATGCCACTAAAACTTAGTTCAAACATTTCTGAAGTCTGTAGGATCAGTGTGGAGGAGAAGTAGGGTTTCAAAAATCTCACCTATATAAAGCAATATTCTTCATATCTAGTTATCTTAAGGTGGCACCTTTCCTATTCTTTTTCTGTTTAAATCCCAGATTCTTGGTCAAAAGGTACCAGCAATCTTATAAATGCTGCATTGCAAATCACTAATACATAGCAGTGTGTTTCCAAAATTTGACATTGGCGTATTTTAGCCTTTATAATGCTAGAAGCAATTTATAATGCCAGAATGGGTTTGTTTTTGAATTTAAACCATTTCTTTTGAAGTATTTAAACTGCCTATTGCATACTATTTTGATCCATATCAAGATACATACATTATTTCTGGTTATGTCCTGTCTAGATACTGAAGCTAGATACTCTTTGAATAAATATTCTGAAAGCAGCATGGAGTCCTACTACCTTTCTCAATAATGAAACTTCAAATGTATACTTTTTAAAGGAAAAGGCCTTACTGAGTCCTTTTTTGAACTAAATCAAAATCACTGGGGTGAATTGGGGGAGGGGAGAAGAAAGTGACATTTCCAAGCAGGTTTAATAACGCTTCTTTGTAGGGGCCTTACTACACTCAGCAAGAGGGACTATCTAGAGCAGGGGATGGTCAAACTCAAGGCCCGGGGACTGGATCTGGCCTATGGGGCCATCCTGGAAACAGCGAAGGACTGGCCTGCAGTACCTCTGTATGCGGCCCTCCTGATTTCCGTCTTCATCGGCAGAAGGTTGCAGGAGGCCATTACAACCAAAAATGGAGCTCGTGAGGGCCACAGGCGGCCCCCCTGAGCTCCATTTTTGCTGTCAGAGGGTCGCAGGAGGCTGTCACAGCCAAAAATGGAACTCAGGAGCTTGTTATTCCTGGCAGAGTGCTTGGGCCAGCACAGGCGCCCCTGACATGAGTGATGGCGAGCTGGCCATGCCCATCCTGGCCATGCCCACCCTAGCCCCCCAAGGTAAAACACAGCCATGATGCGGCCCTCAATGAAATTGAGTTTGACACCCCGATCTAGAGCAATAGAAACGAGTTCTACACAGTTTAAAATTGAAATCCTTGCTTTTTTAAAAAAACAAAAACAGTCCCTGCAGTTTGTTTGAGTTTGGCAACTGATAGGCCAAATGTACGTGTCTGATTGAATTAGGAAGAGGTGCTAACTATAGGTTGTCCTCAATGTACGACCACAATCAAGCCTAAAATTTGTCACTAAGCAAGTTAGGTGAGTTTTATCACATTTTATGACATTTCTGGCCACAGTTACGTGAATCTCTGCAGTTGTTAAATTAATCTGGCTTCTTTCTTGACTTTGCTTGTCAGACGGTCACAAAAAGGGATCACATGATACCAGGACACCATCATTAATATGAGCCAGTTGCCAAGTGCCTGAATTTTGATCAAGTGACCACAAGGATGCGGCAACGGTCATAACTGTGAAAAACAGTCATAAGTCGGTTGTAACATTGAATGACCACTAAACAAATTGTTGTAAGTCGAAGGCTACCTGTATGCACCAAAGCCCCTTTCTTCAGCTGAATTTTTATAATCGAGTCAACCAGAGGTGGGTTTCACATAATTTAATAACCGGTTTACTCAAAATCGAAAATGTACACATGCACACTGCATCAAAAACATGGAGCTTGTATAGAATGGGAAAGCTTCACTTGTGTGTATGCCTTGTGCACATGTGCGCTGCATCAAAAACACAGCAATTGTATAAGACGGGATAGCGCCGGGTTGGGTGGGTGTGTCCAGCCGCTGGCCGTAACTACTGGTTTGCCTGAACCAATCTGAACCAGCTGAATCTCACCCCTGGAGTCAATACTTGGATATATTGAAATGGCTACAAAACATCTAGCAATTTCCAAGTCAGAAGACAAAGAAGAGGAGGAATTCTAACATGATACTTATAAAAATATTTGGGAGAGGGGTTGTGTGAATGGGATTCTTCTTCTATGTTAGACGTGATTTTGATGTAATATTCCAGACAAAGAGCTCACTGCTCTATAAGTTATTCATAAGATGTCAGTATATACTACCAGAAGCTTTCATCTATTAAACTCTGGTAAGCTTCATAATTGGCCTAGTGTTTCCTAGAAGGAATGATGATAAAGAATATCACTACCCATTTCCTTGTGATGAAATAACTGAATCCTCACTTTTACAATTCAGTATTATTGAGCATAGAATACATGACTAGATAACTAGATCTGAAAAGTCTAAAGGAACCACAGTGGTTCTCTACAATTCTGGGCACTAAATCAGATTTAAAGGTGCATTGTGTCTACTATTGTGGAAATGCAAAATCAGAATCTTGGACAGATTTCCATCGCGTAAACTCGATGTATAAACTTATTTCACTTTAAACAACAAGAAAAAAGTTAAGCATTGCTCTTCTATGTGCCTTTTAAATATTTTACAAGTCCTGGGTATTGCGTGCACAGCTGACGTAAGTATGTGCATGCTTTAAAGAAAGTGTGCCTATAAAACACAGAAAACAAAATAAATTTTATCTCAGTCTACAGTATTTATAAATATATGAACAACACAATGCTAAAAGATTATTAAAAGACTGTAATTGTTTTTGCAACACAACAATGCATAATGTATGCATTATACATACATGTGCTACTTCTACTGCATAATAATCAAGGATAGTGATGAGTATATTTTCAAATACAATAAATCTGAATCAGATTTTAATTCCTTTCTTTGTTTAGCACTACAGGAAGGGTGCATATATTGAAATTATTTTTCAGACAGCAATCCTATTCACATACACTTATATGGAAAGCAGTTTCACTGAACTCAGTGGGATTTACTGAATAAAATGCACTCTTTGTTGACTTTCCCAATCCATCATCTTTGAACTAGCTGTACATTTGAAGGTAGATCTATATTTCTTTTTGCAGCCCAGTAATTAATACATGATTCTCTAAAGATAAATATGTTTATGCAAGGAAAATATGTCTTAGAAAATGTTGTTGGATTTTGTCCAAGGATTCCATTTTGATTTTGCTTTCTTCGATTTATTTAAAACATTATTTGTTTTGTTCCTTCGGTCTAAACTTTTTCTGAGTTAATAATCCGGTTACTAGTTATTCAGCAAAAGAAGGACATATCCTCCTTGCCCCCATGTTCTCTATCCCAGGGGTCTTCAACCTTGTCAACTTTTTTTTTAATTTGCATTTATATCCCGCCCTTCTACGAAGACTCAGGGTGGCTTACACTATATTAAGCAATAGTCTTCATCCATTTGTATAATATATACGAAGTCAACTTATTGCCCCCAACAATCTGGGTCCTCATTTTACCTACCTTATAAAGGATGGAAGGCTGAGTCAGCCTTGGGCCTGGTGGGACTTGAACTTGCAGGAATTGCAAGCAGCTGTGTTAATAGCAGACTGTCTTAGTCTGTTGAGCCACCAGAGGCCCCTAAGTCTTAACTTTAAGACTTAAGCAAAGCTGGCTGAGGAACTCTGGGAGTTGAAGTCCACAAGTCTTAAAGTTGGCAAGGTTGGAGACCCCTGCTCTATCCTGTAGACATTATCTGGTGTTTTGTTTTGTTTTGTTTTGTTTTGCTGAGTACATCTTCCTGAGCAGCTTTTCTCTGTGAGATAGGGCTTCCCTAATACAGGTAGTCGAGGACTAACAACAGTTCATTTAGTAACGATTCAAAGTTACAATGGCAGTCAAAAAAGTGACTTATGACCATTTTTCACACCATTATAGCATCCCCATGGTCATGTGATCAAAATTCAGATGCTTGGCAACTGATTCATATTTATGATGGTTGCAGAGTCCTGGGGTCATGTGATTCGCTTTTGTGACCTTCTGACAAGCAAATCCATCGGGAAACCGATTTTGCTTAACAACTATGTTACAAATTTACCAACTGCAGTGATTCATTGTGCTACTTATCACAAATCATCATGGATTTGTCAGGGATAAGTCTTGCTGTTCTAACCTGAATTCATGTTTTCGATGGATAACTTCCTTCGTAAGTTGTGGGAATGCTCACATATATTCAATCATATTTTGACATAACATATTTTTAATTTCTATATCTCAGCAAATCACAAAAATACCCTCATGACATTCTGATTAGCAAGCTGGTTTAGTGTGAGATGGCTGCCATGACAATAAAGTGGATCATTAGAGTCTAGAAACTAAATCCTATGAAGACAGACTGGAGCTTCTGGGAATGTTTAGCCTTCAAAGGCTGAAGGGAAATATGACAGCATATTTTGAGGACCTAAAAAGATATCATTGTTCTCTATATCTCTGAGAAGCAAGTCAAGAGATAATGGAAATACAGCAAAAATAACTTTTTTTTAAAGTTACAAAAAGGCAGATTCTTGTTGAATGTTAAGAATACTTTTTTATTACTATAGTGAGGGCAGTTTGACAGGGAATCTAGTTATCCTTCAAGGTAATGGTCGCCTTCCCTGGAAGAAGCTTTCAAGAGCGCTTGGACAGCTATCTGTCATGGATGCTTTAATCTGAACTCCTGCATTGAGTAGATGGTTGGAGTTAATAGCCAAAAGTAGCTCCTTCCAATTCTAATTCTGTGATTCTGAAAAATGCATCTTGTTCAGTGTAATATGTTTTTTTCCTAAGAATATTTGGTAGAAAGCAGTCTAAAACTAAACTCCTAAGCACACTACTAAACTCAGTAGGGTTTATTTTTGAATAGATATATAAACGATTGCACTGTTAGTGTCTTTAGACCCCAACCAGTGTAAAAGAGACAGAAGTTAGATGCAAGATCTAATAGAATAAATTCACAATGCAAGACACCTGATCTTCGTATATCAAAAGGAAATGTCAAATTCTGAAGAGCAAAGGAGCCGTGTCTATGCAACTGTTATGGATTATTATCACAATTTATGAGGTCAAAGTGGAATGTATGAATGAAAGTTTACAAGCCATGTTGTTAAGTGAGGTAAAATGCTTGAAAGCTAAAAATGTCAATTTAAGAACCACAGGGTTTTTTTACATTGTTTAGATCAGCTGCCTGTTAGTTCCATCTTGTATCATTTAAAGAAAATGGGGATATTTGCATTTTATACAATATATGAATTTGGATAGATGGATGGGTGGATGGATAGATAGATAGATAGATAGATAGATAGATAGATAGATAGATAGATAGATAGATAGATAGATAGATAGATAGATAGATACAAATGGAATATATAACTAAGTATACTTCTCTCTCTCTCTCTCTCTTTCTCTTTCTCTCTTTTTGAATTTATATCCTGCCCTTCTCCGAAGACTCAAGGCGGCTTACATTGTGTTAAGCAATAGTCTTCATCCATTTGTATATTATACAAAGTCAACTTTTATTGCCCCCAACAATCTGGGTCCTCATTTTACCTACCTGCTGAATTTCATCCCTGAATTTAGAAATGGTATATAAATAAAGAGTAACAGTTAGTAGATGGCTTGATTGGGTTCTTTTGATCAGGGTTGTGAAAATGATAACCAGTCAGTCCAGTTTTTTAATTATCTTCTCTTGTTCTCTTCAGTTCAATAGGATTTGCTCAGAAACATCAAGAACCCTTTTTGACAGATGAAAGAACCACACAGTCCAGCATTTTAACCCACAGTGAGAATCAGAGATCATTTGAAAGCTTCCATTGTTCCCATGAGTGATGGTTAAATTTGTGCATAGAATAAGCAAAGGAAGGGGGAAGGACATTTTAGAAGTGTCAGTGAGGAATTTGGCAACATTGATTCAGGGCAATGAAGAATTTATGCTGGAAAGCAAAGCTGCATTGTCATTATCACCATCATCACCATTATTCTTTTTTCTGTGTAACTAAAAAATTATATCACATTTGCAAATGTGAAACTACCATTGCTGATCAGAAGAGTATGGAAAAAAAAGGAGACCAAATCTATCACAAACATTAATTCACATAAAGACTTGGTATGTTATTATGGAGTAGAGAAGTGCATTCAAAGTAATTGTGGCAGAATATAGAGACCTGTATTGGCCTAGCTCTAAATTAAATATTGTGAGGTTGTTGTTTTTTAAAGTTACCTTTGAATAAGAACATGATCCTTAAACATAACAGAACTTTCTATATGTCTCAGTATTGAGGTATTAAATCAATTTCTATTGTTTCAGCTGAAGGTAAACATCTCAAATACAAAATATGGATTGCACAGAAACTTTTCCTTAGTAGTGACCCAACAAATATTGACATTTTCACTGGTACTTCCTAAAAAATATTTCTATTCCCACCAGCTTGATAATCAGATTATTTATTTATTATTTATTTATTTTGTCACAACAGTATATATAAGCATAAGCATGAAAGTAACTATATAATATATAAGCATATATATAAGCATAAGTATGTAATAACTATATTAATTGGATATAATGAAAGGAAACAATAGGACAGGAACCGTAGGCACGCTTGTGCTCTTATGCACGCCCCTTACAGACCTCTTAGGAATGGGATAAGGTCAATAGTAGACAATTTTTGGTTAAAGCTTTGGGGATTTTAAGAAACCACAGAGTCAGGTAGTGTGTTCCAAGCATTAACAACTCTGTTACAGAAGTCATATTTTCTGCAATCAAGATTGAAGTGGTTAACATTAAGTTTAAATCTATTGTTTGCTCTTGTATTGTTGTGATTGAAACTGAAGTAGTCTTCAACAGGAAAGACATTGCAAAAATGATTCTATGAGTTAAACACAGATCCTGTCGAAGGCGGTGGAGTTCTATGTTTTCTAAACCCAAGATTTCAAGTCTGGTCGCATAAGGTATTTTGTTGTATTCAGAGGAGCAGAGAACTCTTCTTGTAAAATATTTCTGGACACACTCAACTGTATTGATGTCTGAAATGTAGTATGGGTTCCAGACAGGCGAGCTGTATTCAAGAATTGGTCTAGCAAATGTTTTATTTTATTTTATTATTTTATTTTTATTTGCATTTATATCCCGCCCTTCTCCGAAGACTCAGGGCGGCTTACACTATGTCAAGCAATAGTCTTCATCCATGTGTATATTATATACAAAGTCAACTTATTGCCCCCAACAATCTGGGTCCTCATTTTACCTACCTTATAAAGGATGAAAGGCTGAGTCAACCTTGGGCCTGGTGGGGCTTCAACCTGCAGTAATTGCAGGCAGCTGCTGTTAATAACAGACTGTCTTACCAGACTGAGCCACAGAGGCCCTGGTTAGTAGTATAGTGTTTTTGGAGAAGAAGCTATGCAAGATTAGGTTTACAACTCTTAGAGCCTTTTTTGTGATGTAGTTGCAGTGGGCTTTGGCACGTAGATCATTTGATATGAAAACTCCAAGGTCTTTAACAGGGTGGGAGTCATCTGTAAGGTAATGTCCATAAAGCTTGTACTTAGTGTTTAGGTTCTTTTTTCCACTATGTAAGACTGAGCATTTGCTGGTTGAGATTTGGAGTTGCCAAGTTTTTGACCATTCTGACACAAAGTCAAGGGATGTTTGAAGATCTGTGTAGAGAGACATTTTCTGTAGAATTCTATAGAAATTCTGCAGACATTTTCTGTAGATTATAGCTAGGCACCGTATAATGTTAAGCATACTGAATGTCTGTCAACCTTTTTAGGAAAGAAGGAAGGAAAGAAGGAAGGAAGGAAGGAAGGAAGGAAGGAAGGAAGGAAGGAAGGAAGGAAGGAAGGAAGGACCTGCAACAATTGTTTCCCCAAGATTTACAGTTAGAGTAAGGCAAGTGAATCAGTTATTCCCCATCACAAGTACTACTTTAGTCTATGATAGATTTCTGAATGTGTAATATTAAGCTTCTCTTAAAGATTGAAAAAATTGTTAAGAAATCCCACAATTGTATCTGCACAAACACCTCGTCTTTGAACTCAAGCGGTAATGTGTAGTGCTAGTTACTTCAGGAAATGGTTCTTCTCAACAGCAGCTTAATTCCTTTGGATTTGGAATCTTGATGTATCAGAAATCCTTTGTATGATGAACCCTGATTTAAAACAATACTTTGGTTTCACAGAGTCAATTTCTTTAAACGTTACTTTGTTTTCCTTCTAAGGTAGGCTTTATTTTCCTAGAAGCCAAGTATAATCCACAATACAGTTTCCTAGCTCTATTATAAACCCTCTGTAAATCAGTAACCTTTTCCCTGGTTATAAACAGAAAACAAGTTGCCATAGAAATAATGTACCATGTACATCAGCTTCCAATGTTATAATTGCAATTTTCAGAACTGGCAGGCAGTATGGCCCTCTTGAAGGTGTAAGAGGAAGAAGGCTGCCTATATTATTAGTATTCTTAAATGCTTCATTGAATTACACTGAAACACCATAGTTCAAAGATAACTTAATCCTGATGTAGGTTGATTTTATACATACACACACATAAACACACACAGTATGTTTACATGCATCCTTTCCTGCACAGTCTTAAGCTTTAAAGTATGCCAGCTAGAAAACTTCATAATTTAGTTTAAATTTACTATACAAATCATTTTGGAGAAATGTTATATATCCTCTACGTATGACCTAAGCAGATTAGGGAAATCCAAACCCTAAGGCTGTTAAGACCAGCTTCATGTTAGAATAATAAGCGTTATTTAAAAACATTCTTATTGAATTTAATGGGAAGCTGAAATACCATTACCACCTGATCTCCCGCTCTGCCCATATCAGCAAGAAGTAACATATAATTTTGCATCTTCACATGATGCGCCATAAAACAATGAACAGATGACTGAAAACTATCCATAGGTCTCTGCACAGCAGCGGCACAAAATAATCGTTATCACATATCGAAGACAGCACGGCTCACCAAGAATAGTAATCGGTACGTTTGTGATATGTCTGTATGCTAGTTTGTGCTAGCTTTGCTCATAAGGAGGGTAGATATGGTTGTGTTCTCATAGGAATGGTAGTCACAGCAGAGAGAAGGGGAACAGAGATGGGCTGGCTTTAGAAATCATCGGAGAAGAAACTGGGAAGAAGGCAGGGGTGAAATGTAAAATTTGTTACTACTGGTTCTTTGGGCATGGCTTGGTGGGGGGGTAATGTGACTGGGTGAGCAGGCCAACTTTTTTTTTCTTTTAACTTTTAAAAGCATTTTTTCTACAACCTCTTTGGCCAAAAAGTTTCTAGAAAACATGCTTTTAAAGGGTTCTGATGAGCTGGGATTGCCAGAGGAAAAAAAGCTTTTAAAGGGTTCTGACAATCCCAGCTGAGTTGCCTGATCGCCAGAACCTTTTGAAAACATTTTTTCTACAACCCCTTCAGCCGAAAAGCTTGTAGAAAACATGCTTTTAAAGGGTTCTGATGAGCAGGCAACTCAGCTGGGATCACCAGAAGAAAAAAAGTTTTTAAAGGGTTCTGATGATCCCAGGTGAGCTGCGCGATCATCAGAGGCTTTTTTTTTTACTTTTAAAAGCATTTTTTTGGCAGAAGAAAAAATGCTTTTAAAAGTAAAAAACAAAACAAAAAATCTCTGATGATCACACGGCTCAGCTGGGGTGGGGGTGGGGAGAGGGATTTTTGCTACCGGTTCTCCAAACCACCCGCTGCCATTGCTATCAGATTGGGTGATCTGGTCCGAACTGGGAGCATTTCACCCCTGGAAGAAGGGACATAACTGGAATGCAGGTAGTGGTTGGAGCTAGAGCTGTAGAAGCTTATGGCATTGTAAAGCAAGAGATTCTACAGTGGTATGATGTCACTCCTTAGACTTATTGGCAGAAGTCAAAGGCTCTATTCATGTCTCTGCAGTTATAGTATTAGGGATTATATGTGGTTCTGGTTAAAGACAACCGTTCTGACTCAGGGCAGAGGCAGAGAATTGGTAAAAATAGTTTAGCTGCTTGAAAAAGGCAAGGACTTTGCTAACTGTGGCAAACAGCTCAAACCTGGTGATACAACTCCAGATTTCAGAACAATGATGTGATTTAATGAGACAGCATGAGAAAAAGAAGATTAAAAAACTATCCCAAAGCTAAGTAGAATGAACACCTGGGGATGGAGTGGGGAATGCTGTCTATAATTGTGATGAAACTGGACATTGGGGTAAAGAAAGTATCCAAAACTGCTCCCTTTATTTTATGGTGAAGTTCCCAACACAAGGGAATGATACCCATAAAAGTCAATGTATCAGCACTCCAGAAAATCCCCCAACTCCAAGTAAAATCTCAGAAGCAAGCATCTTCCAAAGTTCTATTTATTAGAATAGGTAAACAGGCACATCTGGGAAAACCTGAATCTGAGAGGTCCGGGTTTTCCCACAGTAAATCAAAAACCCCAAAACCATCCTTTCACTCCTCAGTCTATCACATGCTCCAATCACTATCCGTCCCATCTCAAGACAGCAATCTGACCACTCGTTCTCCAGATACAGGATCGGCCTGACCTTGACTGACAGGAAGAATAAAGACAACCCCTCTACTAAATCCCCCCTCCTACTTTCTCATACATGGCAAGGTGGCAATATGGAAGCTTCCAACCTAATATGGCTTCCAAAAGTGACACAATGCCTGGAAAGTAGACTGTTTTTGTAAACTGATAATGAGAGAACTTTATTAATACCAGAACTGGTTACAAATAAACATAGAATGAGTCCTTGGATTTTTGCTCTTTTTTATTATTCTTTTTTTTTAAAACTAGGAAAGTCCCATTGTTGATCCTCAGATACCATTTAAATCTCTAATTAAAAGCTGGATTTTGTTCTCTCAAGAAATGCTTGAGCTGTAGTGAGAAGACAGGGAATATTACAGAATTGTTTCAATGCTGGGGAAATAAAATATTGGAAGAGCATACAGTATCGACTATAGCACTTCTTTCTTGTTTGGAACACTTTGTAAAATCCTTATCTATGGGATGCTGGATATCTATGAGTTGGTGGTATACTGTTCAAGGGATAATGTTGAAGGCATCCTTCTTTGTGCCTGATGGGTCAGGGATAGGATGAAAAGAAAATTGTCTACTGAAGGATATCTCTCAATGTTGCTTGGACAAACTCATCTATACCTAAAACATTGTTATTTGGTTGACAGCTTCTGTCACGAAAGTGCAAACCACATTATGCAAATTAAAATGTGCAATGTTGTCATAAATTGGTTACTAAAATAATGAGACTTGGATTTATCTCCCCATTTCTGTCATTCCCCCCCCTCAACCCCACTCATAAAATACCCTCCTGGTACCATTATTAACTTTAGAGATAAAGCATATATAGAAGAAAACATAACATACCAACCAAGGAGAGCACTACATATTTTGTGCAAATTCTATTAGAAGGCAGTCATTTCTGTTTGCTAACTATAGTATAGTATAAACTAGCCTGCAGGCTGTATGAATGCTATACCCTGCTTACATGGCAGCATTAGTTAGCCCAATGAATTAATGAGTAAATGCAAAGATTTGAACAATCAGCCCTTCTGTATTTGCATGTACACTCTCATACTATGTAATTACACCAAGCTCTAAATTAATTAAATTTGATTTTTCTGAGCCCGAACACTGGTTATATCCTCAGCTCTGCTATCATATAAAGTCATCAGCCTACATTCAATGTGACACTTTATATCTCCGGCACTCTTAGCAATAGCACACAGAAACAGTTGTAAATGAGGATAGAGTTTACAGAGAAAGCTGATGTAGCTGTTGGTGATTATTATCATTGGTGGTTGGTTAGTATATGTATGTGTTTATTTCCAATACTTGGGAAGAGAAAGAAGCAAGCTATTTGCATTGTGTTTGCTTTGTAATTATGTGAAATAACAATGTAAACAAATTACAATACATAGTTCCAGTGGACACCCGCCTACATCTGATTGCAGATTACAAGAAACTTGTAATGAAAAAAAGAAAAAGAAAAAAAAGAAAGCCAACTACAATACAGTATTTATTTGGTGCTAACGTACAATTAGTCTCTGACAATTTCAGTATTAATTAGAACTCTCTCTTTCCTCTCTACTTCCTGCTACTACAAAGCAGCTCTCTATTTTTAAATGTGCATTTTCTACAATTCAACCACACAGGAAAGCAATTACTTTTTCATTTGATTAAGATTCAGGAATCTTAATACACTGGAGAGATATTGGAGCACTGATCCATAAATGCTGACCACTCCGCTTATCTTAACATCCAGCTAATTCATATTTGCTCTTGTATTATGGTTTTCTAATCTTCTTTTTCCTCCCACAAAAAGTGATAAAATGTTACTACAAGTTTTTATTTTTCTGATATGCTTGAAAATAAATAAACACACTTACACACTCACACATACAACTTGATAGGGGCTAACAATCCAGTATGCATTTTTTTTCTTCATTTGCATAAGAAAAAGTTCAGTCTACAATATTATTTCAAGAGTTAGGCATTTTCAGCTACCGGCTTTAAGATGTACCTAGTAAGCCTCTAACCTAAGCTTATGCCTGGTTAGTACTTAGATGGGAGGTTATCAAGGACTTCCAGGGTTGTGGGATAATAGGAGAAATTGAAAATCGTTCTGTAAGAAGGCAACACATGGTTGTTCCTGAATATTGTAATAATCAGGAGTCAAACTTTGGCTTCTGATAAGTACTTACACACAATTATGCAGTGATTTCCCTGTAAGAATTCAAAACATTTCGCCATTGATCTTTTTCAGAATTATTATTATTATTTTGTTTTTACTTCCCTATCTAGAGCACAGTCTGGAATTTTCTAATGGTCCAAGTCCTAGCCAGGGTCAACTACAAGTGGTGGAGGTTGTGTTTCACTGGCATTGTGCTGCTTTTGTCATTTGCCTTTGAACCTTTTGGCCATTTCCACAGATTCTTCTGTTTTCAACTTACATACAATGTTTTAAAAATGGAAAGAATATGATTTGGGGAGGTTAATAATTATTGGCACTTCAGCAGGAAGAAAAGAATAGTTAACCATTTCTTCCTCTGTTCCAGCGTTGAAAAAAAATTCCTTTTTATGGTATTATATTTGTAACAGTCCCAATAAATATTTTTTTCCCAAAGAAAATGCTTTTTTCAGATCACAGCAGATTAAATTTCTCCTCCATATCTGTGTACTGATAATTATAAGATTACAGAACTGATTCTATTCATTCCCATAAATATATATGAAGCAGCATATTTTTTTAAAAAAACAACAACAATGCATTTAATATCACCATATCTATTTTGGCCTTTACTTTTCCATTCTTGAAAAAGATTTTTTTTAAAAAAAGAATTTTAATAAGTCTGGGCTAGCCATGTAGCCTTGGCAATTTGCTAGCATTCCTTTCTTTTTGGCTTACATCAAACCTAGGCCTTGTTGAGGGATAGCTACACATTCCTTTGCAAGTGTCACTAGTGTGGGAGAACCCACAAAGATTGATTAGGAGTTAACTGAATTATAAACACCAAATGTTATGAAGGGATGGAAGCCAGCTTAACTAAGTTTGATGGAATCATTCAATCTTAACTAGAAGTATTGTTTAACAAAATATTTTTAAATGCTTGTGTTAATCTATAATTCCCATTGAACTCCAGAAGAATTTCACTTCTGTACTATTTTAAGCAACTCTCTCAAGTTTCCCAAGATAAGTGAATAAGTTGCTTTTGTTCCCATTGCCTCAAGTTCTAAAAGTTGTGTTCTCACATATGGGACAAAGAAGAATTTAGTAATTCACATGTATAAATATATAAATGGATGAAACACCACCATGTTCTATAAAAGTTGGCCACCTCATTGTTGTTGGCATTCTGAGCCAACAGAGATAAGAAAGTTCATGAAGAACCATTTGACTCTAAATGGATAAATTATATAAGTAAACATAACAACATAAAGTTTGTCTATGATCCTATTGAGGTGGTACCCAAACCAAATGTATAGACTTCATTAAATTTTGCTGTGATGATGGGGAACTTTGGAATCTATAGTCCCACATATCTGGAAGGCAACAAATAACACCCCCCCAAAAAACATTCAGTACTGTAGTGAAAAGGAAGGTCAGCCCAATCAGTTACTGATATTAAACAAACAAAATGTTAAACAGTAGTGATATTTATGTACTTACCAAACACATCTAAATTATATTAAAGTAGCCAAAATATCTTTACAATCCCCATGGCATGTTACAACTTTTGAGCACCCCTAATGTTTGGAAATTGAAAGTTGAAAAATTTGACACGTCCTACAATTCAGTTCAACTCAGTTATCGGTTGCCATATTGCAATTGTTATAATTCAAAACTGTGAAGAAGAAAACAGGCAATCTTTATCTACAGATTCAATAAGGTCTAAAGATTAGGAAATCAAGGATTACACCAGCACTCTCTTTCGCTTGTGAAACTTTTGATGTAATACTATCCCCAAAGAGCTACATACATACCAACATAATGACATTTCTATCTCAAAAATAAGTCACTGGGGCGTTGCAAAAAGCCATATGGAAATAAGATGAAGAACATAGAAATACCTATGTGTTGTCTTATTTTAAACAGAGAGAGAGAGACAGAGAGAGAGAGAGAGACTATGTATGTGAGACAGAAAGGAAAAAAAATGGGGGGAGGAATGCTTTATTGTATGTAATTCATAGTGATGAATGATTTTAATAGTGAAATGTAAAACACAGGAAAAAATGTTCAGTCTACTATGAATGATAAAATATGGCATATGTGAGTGTAGTAGCAATCTTCAACATTATACCATATAAATATACTCCAGTAAGTCATACTGAAATTTTTATCACCCGTTGTAGCATTGGTCACTATATTCAAATTGGCTTTGTTTTTCACAGTAGATTTTATTTCTTTTCTAAAGGTAAAAAAAATATATAGCAGCACTAACAGAAGCTGTAATGTGAAATCTGTTACATCCACTGTAAAATCTTGTTCGATGTACTGGAATTAATATTCCAAGTACTGTAGTGTTTAGGCTCAGAGAGAGAAAGAAATAGAATGATCCATTGTTATGTCTCCCTTCTAGTGCTACTAAACAAACATAGCTAAGATGATAATGCTGTTATCTATTCTAAGAATACTGTGGGGAAAACACCAGACAATTATCCATGATCTTAAGAGAGAGGGCAACTTGCTAAACTGTCATTCATTTCACCTTAGTTTCTGTTCCTGAATGACTAAACTGGTAAAACTCATTACAAAAGAATGGACTTGAGGTTGCAAAGGTGTGAATCACAGGCAAAGGCTAGAATATAAGGAGGAACCAAGGTTGAATCCGTTTTTAGCACCTCCCTGAAGCATTTTGTTCTGAGAATCAGAAATTGCTGGGCCACAGTAGTTAATGGCCCTTGAGAACCTTCTTATGGGTACTGAGGGGAAAAAGGACACGTATATTGCAAAGGATCATGAGATGAATAACATTTTGAACTGTTCTGTGACAGAGGATACAGGTATGGGCTTAGGAGAAGAAGATGAATGTTGGCTTTTTATCTCCATCTCCACTGTGAAGCAGTAGTTCAGACATCAATAAATACTGCTATAAACTCTTCCTTTTACTACATGTGCAACTATTGTGGTGACCCTAAGCACCATGCCACTTTTTAAAATTAGCATCGTTTTCTAATTTAGAGAGCAAATACATTATTGCTGAACTTTGCAGAAGGTCATTTCAGTCTATTTCCTCCCAAACCGGGGGGGGGGGATCTCATAGTATGGACCAGTCCATTGAAAAATTATTTAGAATGGTGCACCTGAGTTCTAGAAATGGAGGAAAAGAAGACTCAAGGTGTCAACTTCAAGACTCAAAAAGTTTTCAATTTTCAAATCTTTATTGTCAGTGCACAACATATGTACAATGAGATTGGCTGAGCTCCCTCAATGCACCCCCCCCCAGCACAATACAACTCACAGTAAAGACAGAAAATCCCTAACCTGATAAATCAAATTAACAAAAAACCCAGTCCTATTGCACCAGTGTGAACATGTTACACATTGAGCCGGCCCTGCAGTCCATCATACTACGTAGTTATGATGTTACTTCTCATTCAGGAGTCTGATAGCCCACAGACAAAAACTGTTCTTCAGCCTATTTGTGCGGCTGTTTGTGTGGCTGACAATTCTTGTAGAATTGTGCTTTTCAAGGCTCTTAAAAACCTGAGCTCATGTAAACCTGAAATCAATAGTGGACTTCTTTCCATGGCAAGAATAGCCCAAAGAAAGTCTGTTGTGTCTCTTTTAGATTTTCTATCCACTGCTAAGAATTATATTTTTAATAGGCATGTGGAAGTCAGTCAAAATAACATTAAATCACATAGCTATCAAAATATATATTATATTTCAACATTTTGATTATTTAACCTTATTAACCTTCATTTTCAAATGCTTTCAAATCCCCCCCTGGGAATTGCTCAGTGGTTATCCTAGGGTAGGTGAAAAATGTGGGCTTTGCTTAACTCTGAAGGTTCTCTCTATTCATTAATTTTAAACAGGAATGTTCCTGTTCATTCAAATCGCTGTCTGGATCTAAGAAAATTGAATTTTTTTATTTCAACAAATGTAATCAAAATCTCTCTTTACTAAACTCTGATTTGATATGTCAAAACTACAATATAACCAATGATACGTGTCTAATAAAACATGGAGCTACCTTATTTTTTGGAGTATAAGACGCACCTTTTTCCCCAAAAAAAGAGAGTGAAAATCTGGGTACGTCTTATACTTCGAATGTAGCCCACCTAGTTTCTTAAACAGGGGTTTCAGAGGCTGAAAAAAGCATCAGAAATGGAGCTTCAGAAAAGAAGCCCTAAACAGAGCTTCAGAAAAAAAGCCCCCAAATAGAGCTTCAGAGGCTTTTTTTTTCTTGAAGTTCTGTTTTGGAGGCTTTCAGAGGCAGAAAAAAGTTTTTTCTGAAACAGAGTTTCAGAGGCAGGAAAAAAAAGCCAAAAAAACCAAGGCACACAACCTGTGTGAGCTCACAACCAAGGAACCTGTTGCTAAAATTACCTCTGGGAATAGCTGATTGGGAGTATTCTGGGAGGCCAATCCACCTGCCAATCAGCTTTTTTCTTATTTTCGTCCTCAAAAACTAAGGTGCATTTTATACTCCAGTGCATCTTATACTCCGAAAAATACGGTATGTGGCAATCACATGAGCACAGAGTATGGATATCCCAACTTTGCACCCTTGCTGCAATTTACAAATTACAGAAGAAGATAATATGATGTTTATTTATAAAGCTGCCTGGGATTTGGGGATGAAGAGAGCTATATAAGACTCACAATTGTCACTGTTAAAAAGCAAGTTGATAATCACTGACTAGTTGATGAAGAAAGTTCTTGAAGACTTCAGCAAGCATCCGGACTTGCTGTACTTGTTTAGAGAAAGAAGAGAATGCCACAGCTGGCTAATTTTTCATTAAGTAGCAGCACATATTTTCCTACACATTATTTATGAGTATTTTTGTTGATGTAGACAACCCAAGAAGCTTCTTTAACAGCTCAATAAAGGAACAGTGTATTAACATGGGACCAGGGGTGAAGATTTGTTACTACCAGTTCTGTGGGCGTGGCTTGGTGGGGGGTTGGTAATGCGACTGGGTGGGCATTGCCAACTTTTTCTTTTACTTTTAAAAGCATTTTTTCTACAACCTCTTTGGCCAAAGACACTTTTAAAGGGTTCTGACGAGCCCAGGTGAGTTGTCTGATCGCCAGAACCCTTTAAAAGCATTTTTTACAACCTCTTTGGACAAAGAGGTGGAGAAACAATGCTTTAAAGGGTTCTGACATCCCAGCTGAGCCACGTGATCATCAGAGGCTTTTTTTTATTTTTAAAAGCATTTTTTTGGCCGAAGAAAAAATGCTTTTAAAAGTAAAAAAAAAACACCTCTGATGATCATGTGGCTCAGCTGGGCATGGGGGGGGATTTTTGCTACCGGTTCTGCGAACCACCCGCTGCCATCGCTACCAGATCAGGCAATCCGGTCCAAACCAGGAGCAGTTCGTCCCTGCATGGGACGTCTAATTCTGAACTCCCAGGACAACCAATTCAGAGTTGGTATTCAGCTGGTTTGTACTGATTCGAGCGAACCAGTAGCAGAGATTGTGGATGCCCCAGCTCTATGACATCCTATTTAGGCAGGTTTTCAAGGCCGGGCATATATGCAGAAGGCGCGCGAGTGAGCAAAGTTCATGCATGGAAGGCTGAGTGCATGCGCGGAAGCAGGTGCACAAATGGTGAACTGGTAGTAAGAATATTGGAAACCACCCTGAACCAATTGTGCAGAGACACGCAGACAAAGGAAAGCAAGTCATTTTCTTTTGTTTGTTTGGGCATTCCTCTCCCTCCCCCTCTTTAGAGAACTTTGAAAGAAATAAAATTGAGGACAGTTATCATGCTCCAGCTGGTCCAAAACGGCCCGAAAGGTATTGGCTGGATCAATGATCTACTGAGCATTCACTGATGATCTACAAATGGCCATATTAGCCACATGCCTTGTTTGTTTTCCTCTTTTTAATGTGTATGAATATAGAATTTTAAATCAATTAGCTTAATAGCCCAGGAAACCTCATGTGACTGCAAATGGGATATTATGGGAAAAGTTTCCCTCTCACCCCTGCCTGAGATGATCGCATATGCCAAGTAGCAAGCAACACCTTTTATTTTGGGTTACATGGTTTTAGATGGGACTTATTTTCCTCCAGCCCAATCTGTGCTTGTTTACTTTCACTGTATTCTATTAGAATGGTGTGCAGGATGGCAGCCTGAGAAAGGCCATATATATTCAGATGAGAGCCATATACAAAGTTCAATAGATTTTAACAGCAGGTAAATGTGCACAGGACCAGATTTTAATTGTATAGTCCTCAGCATCATATTTTGTAATCCCTATAACTGGGTTCTTCTTCATACACTTATTTGAGACTAGACAGAATTGTGTAGAGCAGACATAACACCTTTGCCTTTAATTTAGGTTCAATAATATGGATGCTTTTCAGTACCTTGGAATGAATTAATGGTATGTTTCATTAAGGTAGACTTGGAACTTATTAGCATTAGCCAGCTGTCAGTCATCCAAACGGGCCATTACAAGAGTCAAACACTTGTGAGATCAGTGGCTGTACAAATATTTATTTATTTATTTGATTTCTATCAAATAAATACCCATCTCAAAGAAGTGACTATGGGAAGCACGCATATTCCATGTTTCCATAAAACATGGAAAACAATTAAAACAATACAAAAGGTATATAAACAAATTTAATAAATAAATAAATAAATACTCCCCGCCACTAAACTTTTATACTTTTCCCTCGTATTTCCCTTCACCCACCCCAATACCTCAAGTGCCTTGAAAAATGATTAAATAGTACATTGCTGGACTGATTTTTTTTTTAAAAAAACAACAACCCTGAAACAAGTAACTAACTCAGGAAAGAAAAATATATTTTTCTAAAAAAAAATAAAGGGGGGGGGGGCAGATTTTGAATTGTCAAAATCAAATTCTGTTGTAAGGAATTAAGCACTATGTTATTTTAGAGACCAACAGAACAGGAAGGAATTTATATTTTAAAGGTACTTATTGTATATTCATATATGTATGCACATTTTGATGCTTTAATTATATACAGTGTGCGTTTGATTTATAGACAACACCATCTATGTTTTATTACTGTTTAGTTGTTTAATTATTTTATTTGTGATTTAATAGGGTGGACTATTTATTGCTGTTTGTTACATAACAGCATTGTACCAATGTCATTTTATTGGCAAGACTGAATCCTGCCAAGAGTCACAGACAACAAAATCAAATAAACGAGACTGTCATTCTTCCAAGCAAAAACATTGATGAGATCTCATCTACACATAGATGGATTATCTTCCCTCTTTAAGATTTTTCTTTCTTTCTTTGGTCCTCTAATAAGTACATAGTTCTGAATGAAGCCAAAATTGACATTCAACCACTAAATTAATTTGCCACTGCTTCTTTTATATTTACACATCATTCCTTCCTCTTATTGAATAGCAACTTTGCGTTTATATTTAGAGCTTGTTGCTCACTTCCTGAATATTTTCTATGGCGTTTCCGTTGTTCGATGTAGTTAAATTCTAGGCAAAATGAGTTATGCATCATATGTAACATTTCATATATATATATATATATATACATACATACACACACACACATACATATACATACACACACACACATATACATACATACATATATGCACGATTAAAGAAATGAATAATCTTCTTCACAAAAAAATAGTAAAGCCTTTGATGCACAAAAGTAAACAAGTTTTTCTTTCAAGCTCCACTACTTTTGATGATATGATGGCGCTATGAGTATTACAAGAGATACAATTCCCCCTCTTCAAGCCTGAACTAAAATTAGGCTCCACCTGCAAGCTGCACTCCAGTTACAAGTCACGTCCACCATTGCTTTTTTGGAAATTTGTTTGAATTTCCAGCAGACACAGAATTTTTTAAAAAATAAATAAATAAACAAACTCCCTTTTGCCTAACTTCCTACACCAATGCATTATTAATGAGAAATAAAAATTATAACTTTAATCATGCTGACAAGTAGTCTCAGAAATAGACCCTCTTAAAATTCAATTTGTTATTACATCTTTTTGTATTTAACCAATTTTCCCCAGATGAAGCTAACAGTGTCCTGTAAGTTCTTACTTGGCAGCACCCTTTCCGCAGTTCTCATTGTTAAGAGTAGAATTCCTATTATGTCTATATTCAAACCCATATTCTTTTTAGTGGCTTAATCCTTTTTTAGAATTTTATTATTGGGTTTTAAATTTTAAATGGTTTTATGGTTTTAAATGTATTTTAAATTGGGGCCAATTTGAATAAGTTTTTTAATTATTGTTTTACTTGTATTGTATTTCTGTATTCATTCATTGTTGTTTTTATCTGGCTGTGAACTGCCCTGAGTTCTTCGGGAGAAGGGCAGTATAAAAAGTAAATAATAATAATAATAATAATAATAATAATAATAATAATAATAATAATAATAATAATAATAATAATAATAACAACAACAACAACAATATCATTATGTTGGTTACAAGTTACATTTTGGCTGAGAAAAGTTCCCAAAATAAGTAAAATAAATGAACACCGCTCACCAAGGAGATTATTCATTGTACTGAAGAATAGAGTTTATTTAGAATCCATCTTCAAAACATTGCATTAGCCAGTTGGTCAAATAATCTATTAACTGTTATTGTTATTAATATCAAACTTGTAATCGAAAAGTCTTGTTTATTAAATTTATATGTTGTCTTCTTACTATCTAGAATAGACTCTGGGCAGCGTACAATGGCAAAACCCATTAAATAAGAATGTAAACTGCTACCTACAATCTTCTGTTCAGTAAGGTAAAATTACTGGAATTATGAAAAGATTTAAGTGTACAATAGCATTTGTACGAACCCACAGTTTCAATGCAATAAACTGAATATATATTCATTAAATGAAGTGAATATATATTTAGTGAATAACACATATTCACTAAAATATGTGAATAAAATATTCACATATTTTTGTTATCAATATTTGCTATTGATTGCTATGCATTGTACTATATGATTATTATACACTATAACAAAGAATCTGTGAGGAGTTTAATATTCTAAATGTGTATGCCTGACCAACAGATCTAGCAAAGATTGTTGGGGTTCTATTAAAAGCTAACCTATTTATTGTTACATTATGGTACTTTTCATACATATCATGATGCTTTTTTTTTTTTAGTTTTTCAATTAGCATAAGTCTATTGGGAGTTTTACCCTTTTCTTACAAAAACACTAGAAGGACTATTCTGACAAAGAACAAAAACAGAAGAGAAAGAGGGAAAAAGTGGGAAATGGGATCAATATAAACAAATGAAATTTCAGGTTTTAGTTGGCACTGATCAACTAAAATAACATCTTTCCCATCAAGAGTCAGCCCCTCTCCTCCCATGAAGGAAGATCTGTTGAAGGTTGAATGTGCCTCCTCAATGGTACTCTGAGAACATTGTGCCTTCCAAGAAAATAATGAATCTAACTTTTTTTTTAATTTTGTTGAGTATATATTAGATAATATATATAAGTATAAGCATGAATTGAATACATAAAGGGAATACAATTAAAGGGAACATTAGGACAGGGAAGGTAGGTAGGACAGATGCTCTTATGCATGCCCCTTACAGACCTCTTAGGAATGGGGTGAGGTCAACAGTAATCAGTCTAAGGTTAAAATTTTGAGGGTTTTGCGATGAGACCACAGAGTTAGAAAGTGCATTCCAGGCATTAACAACTCTGTTACTGAAGTCATATTTTCTGCAATCGAGTTTGGAGCAGTTCACTTTAAGTTTGTATCTATTGTGTGCTCGTGTATTGTTGTAGTTGAAGCTGAAGTAATCATTGACAGGTAGGACATTGTAGCAGATGATTTTATGAGTTATGCTTAGGTCATACCGAAGTTCTAAATTTTCTAAACCCAGAATTTCAAGTTTGGTGGCATAAGGTATTTTGTTGCAAGCAGAAGAGTGGAGGATTCTTCTTGTGAAATATTTCTGGATGCGCTCAATTGTATTAATGTCTGATATGCAGTGTGGGTTCCAGACAGTTGAGCTGTATTTGAGAATTGGTCTAGCAAATGTTTTGTATGCTCCAGTTAGTAGTGTAATATTACCGGAGAAGATCAGTGTTTCTGTTGTGCCTCGCCCTCCCTTCTCTCCTCAGCTGGGCCCCTCCCTCCTCCTGCCGGGCCTGCTATCAGATTCAGAGTCTGATAATAGAGGAATGGCCTGGCATGTCTCCAGCCCCCAGCCCTGGCACCATGCGCGGACAGAATGTCAGGAATGAACAAACAAACCTCACTCCTACAGCATATGAGCACGAAGCCAGCCACGTGCTAGAATTGCCGGCAGCAGATCCAGAGGAAGGGAACTCACAGTGGACGGATCCCCGCTTCTGGAGATCTGAGAGGTGACGTCAGCAGAAGGAAGGGAGGGGCAGGCCTGGATAAGTGCTGAGTCATGGAGCCACACCCCACGGCCTATATAAAGGATCTGCTTTTTGGCATTCTTTGAGTCAAGCAAAGTCTCATCTGGTTTGCTGAAGTCACACTTTAGATTCCTGCCTGCCCTGAGAAATCTGAAATTTGGCAAAGCTGCAGAGGCTTTGTGGCCACACTTGATACAGACTTCCCAGACCTGGTCGTCAGAGGGGGAGTGGGACGCAACAGTTTCTCAGCCTTGGCAAGTTCAAGAAGTCAGGACTTTGATTCCCTGAATTCCTACCTGGTAAATCCTGGGATTTGAAGTCCGTATATCTTAAAGTTGCCAAGGTTGAGAAACATGGTTCTAGGTCTTTGAGATGACTCAGAAGAAAGATTCTACTCTTCCACAGGATGTTTAGACTACCACACATTTAGGCAGCTAGGTTAATTATTGTTTTATCTGTTGCTGTTTTATTTGATTGTAAACTACTTTGAGTCCATGGAAGGAAGCAATTTTTTAAACATATATAAATAAGCAAACATACATACATATGTTTCAGTTTTGCTGGATTTAAAAGAAGGAAACAAACTAAATCAGACATTGGTCATCTTCACATACTAGTCCTTTAAATGCTTCTCAAAAAGAAACCGTTTGCACTGTTTTTTAAATTATTATTATTAAGAAAGAATATTATCATTTAAATTTGAAACCTGAACTGAATGGTTGGCTAAAATGAAATTAAATGTACAATAGAATGCTTAGGTCAAGTGCTGGACAGCTGGTTGTACTCAAAATCAAATAAATGAGAAATTGTCCTCTCAAAATTAAGTCTATGGTTTTTCAGTCTCATTAATTATCAGCCTGGTCTAGCTCTAAAGCCATGTAATTGGTATAATTTTGATGGGTTCCTTTTAAAAGGAAATCATGTTTGACCCCCTGGTTAACGCCATAATTTATTCTCCATTTTAGGATATTACAGCATGTCAGTAATTTAATCAAAGAAGGTGATCAACTACCATGGCTTCAGCAGTTCATTTATTTGTGCTTTCTAATCGCAACTGTCAATATATACCGCATTTTTGAAGTATAAGACACACCTTTTTCCCGCAAAAAAGAAGTTGAAAATCTGGGTGTGTCTTATACTCCGAATGTAGCCCCGCCCAGCTTCTCGAACGGAGGTTTCAGAGGCTGAAAAAAGCATCAGAAATGGAGCTTCAGAAAAAAAGCCCCAAACAGCGCTGAGACAAAAAGCCCCCAATGGAGCTCCAGAAAAAAAACCAAACCAAACGTAGCTTCAGAAAAAAAGCCCCAAACGGAGCTTCAGAAAAGAAGCTCCCAAACAGAGCTTCAGAGGCTTTTTTTCTGAAGCTCTGTTTTGGAGGCTTTCAGGAGCAGAAAAACGTTTTTTTCTGAAACGGAGTTTCAGAGGCAGGAAAAAAAGCAAGGCACAGAGCTCACAACCAAGGAACCTGTTGCTAAAATTTACCTCTGGGAACAGCTGATTGGTGGTATTCCGGGAGGCCAATCCACTTGCCAATCAGCTTTTTTCTTATTTTCCTCCCCAAAAACTAAGGTGTGTCTTATACTCCGGTGCATCTTATACTCCGAAAAATACAGTACATCTAAACAAGGCATAAACATGGTTGCTTCTTTCTTCCCCATAAGTCAATAGGCCAGACTATTGAAAAGGATTTTGCATAACTATAGAACAAGAAAGTAACCTCTAGACACATTTTGCTCCCATATAGTAGTCCAAGAGGAAAGTGTATCCAAGGCAGCTAACCAGGTTCAATTTGTAATATAAATTTATATTTTAAGTCACAGTCTCCAGGGGTACATTTTTTCTGGATGATGGTGATGGTGAAGGAACTGCAACACAGAAAAGCACAGTGAAATTGCCTGAAAGCCTTCTTACAAATAGGACTCGCAATGGATACTATCTTGGTTAATGAAAAAGGCTGAAAGCAATGCTTCTGAGCATCTCCCAAAGCCATTTTACTAGTTTCCCAGTGTGATTTTTGCTCTTTATCTAATCATTGATGACATAAAAATAAAGCAAAAGATTGGACTAAGAAAAAAAGAGAAAGAAGACCTTTGTACCTTTGTGAAAATCTCCATAGCCTCTTTTGGTTGAACTGAAAATGATGCATCCAAAAGAAATAGCTCAAGATTTACAGTAATTCTTCTTAGCTATAGAGTTGACATCACAATGCTTTTCCTTTAAAGCCCCTTTTTATTATTACTGTAGAGGGCTTTTAAACTATAGGGAGTCTTTATGGAGTCAAAGGTATGTTGTGTGTGTTTGTGTTTGTAGACATGCACAGACATATAATCAACCAAGCAGGGAAAAAGAAATCACCCAAGGATAATTTAAAGCGAATGCTTACCTATTAATTGAGAGGAAAGTTAGACAACTGGCAGTAGCTTGAAACAGTGGCAACAGAGACAGGATAAGAATATTTAATGGGGACAGTAAATTCATGCTACAATAGGGTATAGATTTCCACTAATGCAGGGGAAATAGCATTTCATCTTAAATGTAGACAAAACCCCACTGATATATTGTATAGTAGGAGTAAAAGTGTGTAAGAGAAGCAAGCAGGTCTCAAGTAATTTGTAGTAAACCTTGAAATTCTGGCTCTTGTGGCAATGAAATTTCTGATCCTCAGAAAAGTCACAGGGAAGTGACTTTTTCTACTTGAATTATGTAGTTAGTGGTATTTTTGTTTTCATTCAAATGAGTTTTGTTTTGCATCTAATTCTGTTGATAGACTTTGGAATGCTATTAAGAAGCAAAATAGAAGTGATGAAGCTGAAATTTATCCAACTCCGATTTTTATATATTTGTATGTAATAGGGCTACTACTATCACAAAAGTATGTAATAGGGCTACTGCTATGTAATAGAGCTATTACTATCACAAAAGCCCACATGATCACTAGAGGTTACAAAGGACATGTAAAAAATCTCTTTTTCATTTTTTTTTCATTTCAGTTAGCTGGAGAATTCTGGGAGTTGAAGTCCACATATCTTCAAGTGGCCAAAGTTAAGAAACACTGATCTGATAATTATCCAGACAACACAGGTATTACCAGCTCTAATATTTAAATCAGTAACACACAACATTACCAGAATATTAAATTGCATGCTCTTCAGTTTATGACATTACTTGCACCAGCCTGAACTTACTAAAGTGGACACTCCTTTTCTGTAGAAATTTTCATATTATCACTTATGCTTTCATTCCTGAATCCATTGCTTTACCGATGAACAAGATATAAAATGTCCCTGTGAATTTTTACTGTAGAGATTGCATTGTTTTGTTAGAGAGAGAATTATGGGATTATCAGAAAAGCCATTGGCTAGAAGAAAGAGAATTATTGAACTCCAAAGATGAGCAAAAGGTATATCAGAAAAATATAAAGGATCATAATCAGCTTGTTCTAATCTCAAAATTTTAGAAACACTAGATTTCCTGCCCCCCCCTCCAAAAAAAGCTAAGTCAGGCACTCCTTTTGGTCATAAAGAAAGAAATTTTACTACAGAAATTCTGTCATTAAGTGACATCAAATACACTACATTTATTAGCTGGCACACAATGTTAGGGCTTATGAAGTATGATCCTATTGTGAATTTTTCAAGCATTCCAGCCTCAGAAGGCCTTGCCATAAGACCCGGGAATTTGATTTCAAATCCAAAACTTCCTACAGGCAAAAGATTGAAGAAGGCTACATTAGGAATAAATTACATTTTCAGTTAACTTTCCTAAGCTTATCTCCACATTCAGAACTATTCCTTCTAAAATAAAAAAATAAGATGGATCCACAAATTCTAGCAACTATGCAATACTAAGTTCCCTACGGGCATCTGTGGCCTGCTTTCTATAGAGGTCTGTATTCAATCTACCCACCATGTAGAAGATTTGGCAGGACTAGGCAGTTGCTTACATTACAGTACTTGCAAATCTGTATGGAAAAAGCCTGTTCAATAAAAAGGTGACAATCATTCAAAGGAAGTAGCACTATTTTTAGGTCAAGAATATAAAATAGCTCTACTCACAGTAGCCATTCTCCCTCTCCTGCCATGAGAGACAATGAAACATTTAAAGAACTGCATAGCATTAAGAATTCAGTAAGACTGGACTTCTGTCATGAAGAACAGGGAAGGACGGCTAGGAACAGGAACCAATTAGATGTTCTTACTTGTAAAATGTCATCATATAGCCGTTAAAGGAACGACCCCTCTATCAGGAAGGAAAACTGGAAACTTCGCAGATACTCCATCTTAGAACTGCCAAGTAGTCTTAAAATCACTCCATCTTAATATATAATTCCTATCTCCCTCTCATCAAAATGACTGGCCTTTAGCAACCAGATGACAGCAGAAATATAGGCAAGAAAGCGTTCCTAATTACTGCAGCCTTCCTCAGCTTCATATCTTCCTAATATATTGGACATCAACTGCTCTCTTCCAGTTACAATATCTCCATCTAATACAAACTATGGAACTGAACAGAATATAGAACCTCTGTAAAATAAAATTGTAACTGGAAATCATTGAAAACATTTCTTCTTCTTCATTCATTCATCATCATCATCATCACCACCACCACCACCATCATCTATTCAACAAGATTCAGAGACTTATGGGCTCTGAATATATTGTATTCACATATATACATTGCAATTGAAATGTGGTAGGAATTGAAGTTATCTCTTTTTTTCCACCCACAGAAATCACCTTAGTATTTAAGCTTATTTTTTAAAATCTGAATTAGTATTGCTATTTATTTCTTAAATGCTAAACAGACAGAAATCCCCTTCTGTAATTTTAGTAAGAATCATTATTTTGAATATTTCAAGGAAGAAAATAATTAGATATCAGATGCTTCTCACTTACTGGATATAAAAATACATTGCACTAAAAATACAATCATAACCGCCTCCAATGACATTTATCAGATACACTTAACTATCTTGATAAATTTGTTTGTTATTGAGCAGTAATAAATGACCTATATCTTATATTTCTTCACTCTACATTTTCAGGGAGAGATAAGTACACTTCAAATGCTATATAAATCAAACCACTATTTGAACAGTGTATGTCATCAGATAAAACTTGAGTAGTGTCTATCATCTGATTTAAGATGACTTGCACTCTTGAGTTAATGGTTAAAGCAAGTTTCTGATTTGTCCAAAGTCTCCATAAACAATACAAGAGATTTGTGCTGATATGTTCCCATCGTTTATGTAATATGATATTTCCTTTAATATTATTTGAAGTGTATTGCTACTGTAGTGGGTTCATAAAAATAGTTCTCCTGTTTGAAATTATCTCAATCCCTGTTAAATTCACCTTTTTGAATTAAAAAAAAAAGAACAACTTTGAGCATAAAAACAGTTGACAGTGGGTGCTGTATGTGTAAAAAAATACACATTTCAGGGCTTTTAGCATTAATTGTAAACAAACTATAAGTCTGCTGATCACAAAATAAAGGGAAATACTTGAGAGATATGGCATACCTGAAGCCCTGGATCATCAAAAGAAGCAATCCAAATTTGGTGATGATGGCATTGGATTTCAAAATTGCAATTAAAAATGCAATTAAAAATGCATTTCATTTTTCTTCAAAATTGCAATTCAAAATGTGGGACAGAAATTCTGGATGGTGATTGAATTTAGAAAAATGAGAAAGAGAGTGCCATTAAACACTGGAGGCAATTTTCACCCAGATGACACTGTTAAGCTTGGAATGGCTTGGAGTCTCTTTAACAACCTCCACCTAACACCTTCCCATATGGTTTAGCGTTAGTTTGGAAAAACGTCTGTATGTGCACAGCTGAAAAACAACACTGACACTCTGGTCCAGATGGCACACAATTTAATCACAGAAACCTTGGGAAGCTCTGCAAGACTAAGGAGCAGGCTGCTTTCCCAATTATAGGACTTTTTTCCTCACCTGCCTCTTACCACCTGAAGTCTGATCCAGGACATTGCACAATCTTATATCAAACCTGACCTCAATCCTGGTTAGGTTTTCTTCAGCTACACAATCCCCATTTTTTTTTTAAATGGATATTCCGGGCCCAAAAAACAATGTTAACCCAGGACTACCTGAAATATTTTGTGACTCATTTGCTAAATCATATGTTATAACAAAGGGACAGGGTGGCTCAGTAGCTAAGATGGTGAGCTTGTTGATCAAAAGGTCGGCAATTCAGCAATTCAAATCCCTAATACCGCGTAATGGGGTAAGCTCCCATTACTTGTCCTAGCTTCTGCCAACCTAGCAGTTCAAAAGCACGTAAAATGCAGGTAGAAAAATAGGGACCACCTTTGGTGGGAAGGTAACAGCATTCTGTGCACCTTTGCGTTTAGTCATGCTGGCCACATGACCACGGAGACATCTTCAAACAGCACTGGCTCTTCAGCTTAGAAAAGGAGATGAGCACTGCCCCCTAGAGTCAGGAATGACTAGCACACACCTTTACCTATGTTATAACATTATACACAAAGCTGTATATTACAATGTTTTGCTGAAAATATTTTTAAATCTAAACTATTTGCATTAAAAAATAAAACCCTAATGCTTTATTTTCAAGATAATGTTCTTTAAATGGCATTGAATTATTTTCCTGTTAAATAAACATAGACAAAACTCTACCTGAAAACTTCAAGACAGCCTGACAGCCTTCATAATCCCTCAACATGTCAACACTCCCTGTGTGGAACACATTGAATGGATGTCCTTTCCATTTAACCAGGCACGTAGCAGTTAATGTTGGACCAAGACTGGGTTATCTGAAGTCCTTATTCAGCTGTGGAACTTTACTGGGTGACTTTGAGCCAAAACACAGCCTTTTAACTAGCCTGAGTCACAGGATATTTGTAAGAATAAAAGGAATACGGAATTTTTACATCATCAGAAATTCTGGAGGAAAGGCAGGATATAAATGCAATCAATACAAAGAAGAAGAAAAAAGACTGCCTTCTGTCAAAAATTCAGTGAGCACTAATGAGTTAAGCAGGACTTTTCACCAAGTACATGTACAGAAAAGAACCATCTGAGCAAGCAACCTCTTGGTTTCTAGATGTTTTGAATTACAACCTCTGTAACCCAGCCACTATGGCCAATGGCAAAAATTGGGGAGTTTAATCCAAAATCTGTTGAAGACACCATCCTGCTTGCTTGTCTACACTTAATATATGCTTACATTAAAAAAAAAATGCTTCCCTCTTCTAAATACGTTTATTGAACTTTCTGATTTCCTCAGAGCATTTATTGCTGATATTAAAAGGGGTCTCTGCCAGACGTTGAGCTTTTTCTACCGGAAAATGTTCTTCCTGTACATTAAAGTACAGCTAGATTTCTTGAACATTTGTGATTCCATCTGATCAGAGGAAGGGGAAAAAAAGAAAAGAAAAGAAAACCCATCTGGTATTCTAATGATCATTAGTATTACAGCATAAACACACAGACACACACAAAGAAAAACTTGGGGTTTGCTTCTGCCCTTGATTGCAGTCTTTCTGATGTGCTTGTTTCCATTAAAACTATCTGCTTTTGTATGCTCGAGATTTCTGGCTTTCTGTTTCATCATGCTGTATTCCTGTCCTGAAAGGATGCAGGGGAGGCAAATAATAGCATTGCCTGGAGCATTTTGTTTATCACAGATCCCACTGTTGTTTTTATCATCACTGAACAGAAAGTTATTTCCTCTACACAAAAAAGATGCCTTTGTAACTTCTAGATCCAAGACTTGTCAATATGTGTTTCCTGAACGTTCCGGTGCATTCGTAAAAGCCTCTTTTGGAGATAGTGATTGTTTTTGCCAGGAGTCCTTTTGGCAACAAATTCTTTCCAGCAATTGCCAAATGTGTAGCTCAAAGGTGTGATCTTGTTCCTTCCCCCTTGCCATTAAAAACAGTTTTCTGTTCACTTTCACTCTCTGTTAAATTATCTGCCATCAAATTGTTTGCTAATCTCTGAAGCTTTGCAGGGCTCAGCAGGAGCTGAGAAAGAGAGAGAATGGGAGTGCTTGCCACACCCTTTCTGGCCCTAAGTCATGCTCTTTTCTCACCAAAGAAGGATGTAGAGCAATCATTAGGCACAGTTTTATATTCCAGGCAGGTTAAAGCAAGGGAGAAGCAGGAAATCAATGGTACAAAGATGAAACACCACAATTAAAATCATTTATTTGATATGCCTTTGGCCAAGAACCTAAAGCATGTAAGTGCAGGATCTGGATTAGTTACAAATTGCAACTTTGCTTTATTTTTATTTTATTTTTATTTTTTAACCTCCTACTGAGTCTAGCTGCAACCACAAGCAAACAAATTGCTTGAAGACATATCTCAGCTGGTGTATAAAGAACCTTAACAGGAAGGTTTGATTTTTTCCCCCCCTCCCTAGCATACGTTAGAATTAGTTTTATAGCAAAGGAGTGAAAAAGCATCCCACAATGTTCAAACACTCCATATTAATTTATGGTAGTTGCTTGTGAGTCCTTTCATCAATATCTCAGTATCTCTTTTATATGAATACTTATATGTAGGTACATTCAAAGTCATGTTTCATGGATCATAGTATGGGATGAACATAGTAGGAACCTCATTGTTGTTAGTTGTGAAGTCCTGTCCAACCCATCTCAACCCCATGGACAACTTCCTCCAGGCCTTCTTGTCCTTTACCATCCTCTGGAGTCCATTTAAGCTCATGCCAACTGCTTCAGTGACTCCATCCAGCTGCCTCATTCTCTGTTGTCCCCTTCTTCTTTTGCCCTCAATCTTTCCCAGCATTAGGCTCTTTTCCAGCAAGTCCTTCCTTCTCATTAGGTGGCCAAAGTATTTGAGTTTCATCTTCAGAATCTGGCCTTCTAAAGAGCAGTCAGGGTTGATCTCCTCTAGGACTGACCAGTTTGATCATCTTGCAGTCCAAGGGACTCGCAGGAGTCTTCTCCAGCACCATAGTTCAAAGGCCTCAATTCTTTGGAGCTCAGCCTTTCTTATGGTCCAACTTTCACAGCCTTACATTGCAACTGGGAAAAACATAGCCTTGACTATATGTACTTTTGTTGGCAGGGTGACATCTCTGCTTTTTAGTATGCTCTCTAGATTTGCCATAGTTTTCCTCCCCAGGAGCAAGCATCTTTTAGCCCCCATCTGCAGTGATCTTGGAGCCCAGGAAAATAAAATATGTCACTACCTCCATTAAGGAACCTCATTAGTTATGGGAAATATGAACTAATTTTCTATTTAAGACTGAAGACAATGTTAGGTGAAAGTATGAACTCAAGGAGTATCCAAACTCAGACAAAGAAGAGATATGGTGGATAACTCCCTCTTAACTCGTGACAGCAGTGCCTCCGATAGAAGGTCCATACAGAGAGTGGTAAGGACAGCTGAGAAGATTATAGGAAGCTTGCTTCTCATTATTCAGGATACTGCCTGTAAGTGCTATATGCTTAGAGCTCAAAGCATTGTTAGAGACTCCAGACATCCACTTTATAGTCTTTTTCTGTTGCTCCCTCTGGGAGGAGGTTTCGAAGTATCTATAGCAGGACTACTAGATTCTGTAACAGCTTTGTTCCTTATGTCATCTGTCTTGTAAACTTGCTTTTTCCTTTTTTTTTCTTTTGCCATGTATTTGCCATACATTTGAACTGGACTGTGAAGCTTCTCTGTGTTATATATGTGTATGTGGATATATGCATAACGGTTATCTTTTGAGACCTGAAATGCAATGAAATTTCATTTCAGTGTATGCTGATGAGTTTACATTTAAAGGGGCAATGAACTTTTTACTCTGTCAAACTTTTGGAATAGTATTCACAGTACCAAGATGTGAAAATGGAAATTTTTGGCGGGTCTTAAGCCTTCAGTTCCTGCATAAACTTAAGAATATTTCTGATGTAGAAGGAGTTCTGGAAAAAAGAGGGAGGAAAAATACCCCAAAAATTAAAAATAGAGAGACACATAGAACGATGATAGAAAAAGTAAAAAAAGAAACTTCTTCATAAAGGGATAGAATAAAAGGGTAGAAAGAGGGAGGCAAGCTTCTGAACAAATGAAAAAAGAAAACAAAGAGAGAGAGAGAGAGAGATACTACATTTTGACTCAGCTTCCATGCTTTAGGTTCTAATACTCCTACTTTTACTCCTACATCCATGTTAACATACCCTCCCTTCAATGCAATCCCCAATATTGCTAGATCTAACAGAGAAAAAGGCTGCTGAACCCTAGCCTAAATGATCCAAAATTAACCTTGACTACTTTTTGTCATCTGCAGAAAGAGTGCAGATTTTCAATTGCTTTACAATTCTATGAACTTCTGCTTCTACACACTATTACTCTTCAGACGTGCTTCTGGAATTGTGTCTGGTAATATAGGAGTGGGTATCCTTCAAGATACCACCTAATGAGAAAGAAGGACTCATTGGAGAAGAGCCTAATTCTGGGAAAGATTGAGGGCAAAAGAAGAACGGAACAACAGAGAACGAGGTGGCTGGATGGAGTCACTGAAGCAGTAGGCATGAGTTTAAATGGACTCCAGAGGATGGTAGAGGACAGGAAGGCCTGGAGGAATGTTGTCCATGGGGTCGCGATGGGTCAGACATGACTTCGCAGCTAACAACAACAACATCCTTCAAGAGGATCAGGACATGCCATCCATCTCTACACTTTGCATTATCCTAAGATTTCTGTGGAAATAACCATGCCTGGATAAAGCAGTGACCCTTACAACTTGACAAAAAGCAATTAATATTTTGATAATGTGTTTTGATGAGAAAGCAGTCTTAAGATGTCGCACCATTCTTCCCTACCCTATTAATCAATGGAGGGCTTAAGTATGTATACAACAAAGATTATTTTTCCCGAATTGGAAAAAAATATATAATAGAAACTCTATTGATGGCTTCTTCCAATGGGAAAAGCATAAGAATTTTCAGAGGGTAGCTTAAAAAACCAAAACTCTAGATATCACAATGGTTATTTAATGGATTTATAGAAAATCACCATAATACTTGCAGTTCTTTTCAGTTAAATTATTTTTTCATTGCTGCAGTTCTACAGCTAGAAAAGTTATTAAAAAATTATGCATTTATTTAGTTATTTAGCATATGGCATATCATACATGGACTAGCAATATAAATTAACATTTCAACTAGATCACTAGAACCCAATAAAATATAAATGTCAGAAAGATTTATGTTCAAATATCGATGTCTAGGCCATCTAACCATAGAAGCGTAGCATTATTTATATTAAAAAAAAAACACAAAATAGTGCAAATAAAAATGCAAATAAAATGCAAATAAACTACACATACATAGATATTGGTTTATCCTGATGTGAGCTTTCAGGTTGACATCAATGAAGCAGTGGTCAATTTGAATGAGCATAGTCTAGGGTTTTTTCTTCTTCCTTTTTTGTTCCGACATTTCACCAGATATTTCACCAGAGACAAAGTTACCTGTTTTGTGGTGAACCATAATCAGACATCAGTTTTCTTGGAATTCTCCAAAATAAACCAATTACAAGACCTCCTACTTCTGTCTGGTTCAAAAAAAGGCCAATCAGGAACTGGTACTCTTGGAAATTATTCAATATGGACCAACAAAGGTCAGACAAGGAACCAATCAAGGTCCAGCTTTATTGGACTTCTGTGCTGTGGATCAATCAAAGAGCAGCTTGGCAGGTTCAAATTCAAGAGTCTAGTAAGCCTATTTTCGTTGCCCAAGAGCTGCCAAGAAATACACAACAAAGCAGCTCACTCTGCCTCCAAAGATGTTAGCCGTAGCTACTGATGAAATGTCAGTAGAAAAATAAATAAATAACCATAGTCATTCAGCCTGAAAGTTCATCACTGCTTAATTGTTACTGGTTGTTTCCATACCAGGCATGAACTCTGTTCTCTTCCAGTTCGCACTGATGTATACATGATTGAATATCTCTGCAAAAATTCATCCTATTTACAGTTACTTTATCTGTGACTATCATTCGTTTGTCAAATTTATACACTGCTAATTTCATTTCAACCCATGGCACCTTACAACAATACACATCACATTATAAAACAATCAAACTCTCCTAGTAAATGATAAATGCTAGAACATTTACTGTAGCAATGGAATAAATACCATTAATACCTGACTATTGTAATCGTGTTTATAATGTTATATACAGGTAATGTTAACATCATTTTCATATGTATTGATTGTCTGGCAAAGGTTTGTTGCTTCCCTAACTAGTCCTTTAACATTAAGTTTCAAATATTTTATTAATAAAAGATGATGATAGATAGATAGATATAGATAGATAGATAGATAGATAGATAGATAGATAGATAGATAGATAGATAGATAGATAGGTAGGTAGGTAGGTAGGTAGGTAGGTAGGTAGGTAGGTAGGTAGATAGATAGATAGATAGATAGATAGATAGATAGATAGATAGATAGATAGATAGATAGATAGATAGATATAGATGGAATTTTTTATCAGTACTGTTGAAAGAGGGCATTTCCATGGAAACAACTCAGAGTACATCTATGCTGCTCCAGCATCCTAATCACTCACCATAATTAGGCAATTCAACTAGGAAACAGGAAATTGGAGAATGCACACCTGAAAGATATTGGGGGAAGGGGGAGGCAGCCTATTCCCCTTCCCTTCCAATGGGCATGGCTAATACGTGCTTGGGATAGGTTTTCAAAAATCAGTTCCACTTCTTTTTAAATCCTTCTCGAGGGCAGCAAAGGTTCTTTTTTGATAAGAGTTGCTACTACGATAGCACTCACAAAGTATCTGTGTTTGGGGGTGGTAAACGGCAGTTTACAATTATTATAATTTTCTGCATGTTTTGACACTCCACAGTTATGAAGGCACCAATTGTAGACAGTGGTTTCCCACCTTTTTCTGCCACATACACAGAAAGAGAAATCTCAATTCCTTATATTTTTTGTTAAATGAATTTAGAGTTGTCACTGCTGCTGCTGCTTTAAATGTGTAAGGTTTTAGACTCTCTAGGTGATGCAGGTAGCTCTTTGGCTTATGGTGGCAATTGGGACTATAATTGCAATTGTTAAGTGAGACATTGTGTAACCATGCTGCTTCATGACAGCACTTGCAGCGGTCCTGGTTGTCATAGTCAAACAAGGGCCGCATGGATCATTAAGCGGATCTCCTGTGAGTTCTATTTCTGACTTCCTGCTGGCTTCCCCATTGACTTTGCTTGTGGGAAGCCAACAGGGAATTTCAAAAGTTGCAGTCATGTGACTGTAACATCCTATAACATCATAATGGTGATCCAAGCACCAAGTGGGAAGAGCTGCTGACTGTGACCGGGGAGTGAAGGTGAGCACTAAGGAAAAGCAGACTGAAACTGCCTCCATTGCTTTTTCACTTTGCTGGGGCTAGTGGGAGGAGCTGCTGACTGTGACCGGGGAGTGAAGGTGAGCACAAAGGAAAAGCAGACTGAAACTGCCTCCATTGCTTTTTCACTTTGCTGGGGCTAGTGGGAGGAGCTTCTGACTGTGACCGGGGAGTGAAGGTGAGCACAAAGGAAAAGTGGCCCGTGCACCAAATCATATAACTATAAACCAAAAATTGAATTATATATTCAGGGTTACTCCACTTGAGATTGTGATTTTATTCTATTTCAGAATGACTGGCATAATTCAATGTAATATTTGTTTTGCAGCTGTCTTTTGCAGTACTCTTTTCAAATTTGGGTACTGTCCTCTTTGTAAACAAATTAGTAATCTACGTGGACAGATTACCTATCTAGAATCTCAAATCTGTGCTCTCCAAGCAGAAATTAGGTGCCCAATTCACCATTCCACTCTATTGAGCTGCCGTGCCATCAGTCCCCTCTACCACAAAGATCCTGCAGGAGAAGGGCAGTATGGAAAACCATGGGATCTGGCAGGCTGAGAGCTGTGAACCATAAACACAAAGCTTTTGCAGTGTCCTATAACAGATATAGTGCCCTTGCTGACCTTAATAGGGACACTAAAGTGACAGGTCAAGGTAGTTGTGATACTGACACTGACAAGCAGGGGATCATGGTCCAAGACAAAGAATTTATTTTGGAAAGGGGAAAGTGTGAATCAGATATTACACATTGGTCACACAAGAAGAGCACAGTATCCAAAAAGAGAAGCCACCTTCTGATTGGTGATTCAGTTGTAAGGGATGTAAACTTAGGAAAGGATATGGAGGTTTTGAAAGAGGTCAGGTGTCTGCCAGGTGCTACTGCCAGCAGAGACAAGAGGCGTATTCTTAAGATAGTCAAGAATGCCAGTAAGGATTGTGATGTTGATGCTATTATACATCTTGGCACAAATGATCTGTCCCAAAAGGATGCACTTTCTGTGCAGAATGATTTCCAGAGCTTGGGGTATGAGCTTAGTAGTAGAGGTTGTAGGCTTATCTTTTCAGAGGTTTTACCAGTAAATAAGGAACAAAAAGGTAAAGGCCAGCGTATAATGGAGTTTAATGTGTGGCTAAATGAGTGATGTAAAAGGGAAAGCTTTGGTTTTATTAGTCATGATGTCTTCAACTGGTCCAATGAAAAACTATACAAAAGAGATGGATTGCATCAATCAAAGAAAGGGTCTGAGTTACTTAGCAATAAATTCACAGATTTTCTGGAGAAACATTTAAACTGAACAGTGGGGTCAGAGAATTAACTGATACAGAACATTTCTGTCCCCAGCAATCCAAAATTAATAGGGTTATCAGTGCATTTAACGTAGATGTCTGTGTGGATAAGATTATCAGCTCTGCTGTCAAGCAAAACCAAGCATTTAATAGTGAATGCCATACCATGTGCACTAATCAAACAGGTGGCAAGAAAGTAGGGGCAATCAGGCACAACACAGGTTATGTAGACAGTAAACACAAGGTCAATCAAAATGGACTCAAATGTCTATACACCAATGCACAGAGTATGAGGAATAAACAGGGTGAATTAGAAATTCAAGTAAATGAAGGCAGATATGATATTGTTGCCCTTACGGAAACTTGGTGGGATGAAACTGACAAATCACCAAAACTGACAAAACTGACAAAATCACCAGGACTGGATGGATTACACCCCAGGGTTCTGAAGGAACTGGCAGACGAAATCTCAGAACCACTGAACTATATCTTTCAAAGATCCTGGAGCAGAGGGGAACTGCCAGAGGACTGGAAAAGAGCTGATGTAGTTCCCATCTTCAAAAAAGGAAAAAAAAAACAGATCCAGGAAATTACAGACCTATCAGCCTGACCTCAATACCAGGGAAGATTCTGGAAAAGATAATCAAGCAACGAATGACCGAACACCTAGAAGCAAACAAAGTAATAACCAAAAGCCAACATGGGTTTGTCAAAAACAGATCATGCTAGACTAATCTTATTGCATTCTTTGACAAAGTGACAAAATTAGTGGACCAGAGGATTGCTGTCAATATAATTTACTTGGACTTCAGTAAAGCATTTGATAAAGTAGACCATAACCTACTACTAGATAAAGTAGAAAAATGTGGGTTAGACAGCACCACCACCAGATGGATTCGTAACTGGCTGACCAACCGCACTCAACATGTAGTCCTCAATGAAACTACATCCACATGGAGGGAAGTATGCAGTGGAATACCCCAAGGCTCTGTTTTAGGCCCAGTACTCTTCAACATCTTCATCAATGACTTGGAGGAGAGGATAGATGGGGAACTCATCAAATTTGCAGATGATACCAAGCTGGCAGGAATAGTCAACACTCCAGAAGATAGGCTCAAGATACAGAAAGATCTTGACAGACTTGAACATTGGGTGCTATCTAACAAAATGAAATTCAACAGTGAAAAAAGTAAGGTTCAGTGAAAAAAGTAAGGTTTTTTTAGGCAAAAAAACCTCAAAATGCACAGGTACTGTATATATGGTACATTGCTCAATACTAGTAATTGTGAGAAGGATCTTGGAGTCCTAGTGGATAACCATTTAGATATGAGCCAGCAGTGTACAGCCAAAAAAGCCTACACAGTTCTGGGCTGCATAAACAGAGAGATAGAATCAAGATCACATGAAATGTTAATACCACTTTATATAAATGCCTTGGTAAGGCCACACTTGGAATATTGCATTCAGTTTTGGTCACCACGATGTAAAAAAGATGTTGAGACTCTAGAAAGAGTGCAGAGAAGAGCAACAAAGATGATTAGGGGACTGGAGGCTAAAACATATGAAGAACGGTTGCAAGAACTCGGTATGTCTAGTTTAATGAAAAGAAGGACTAGGGGAGACATAATACCAATCTTCCAATATCTCAGAGATTGCCACAAAGAAGAGGGAGTCAAACTATTCTCCAAAGCACCTGAGGGTAGAACAAGAAGCAATGGGTGGAAATTAATCAAGGAGAGATGCAACTTAGAACTAAGGAGAAATTTCCTGACAGTTAGAACAATTAATCAGTGGAACAACTTGCCTGCAGAAGCTGTAAATGCTCCAACACTGGAAATTTTTAAGAAAATGTTGGATAGTGATTTGTCTGATATGGTGTAGGGTTTCCTGCCTGGGCAGGGGGTTGGACTAGAAGACCTCCAAGGTCCCTTCCAACTCTTCTTCTTCTTCTTCTTGTTGTTGTTATTATTATTATTATTATTATTATATAAGTGGTGGCTCATCATTATATGACTGTGGAGACATGGCGATGTCTGAAACTCCAACTACCAATTGTAAGTAACACCCATTCAGCACTATCATAACTTTGTAGGGTCACTGAATGAATGGTTGTAATCCAAGGATTATCTATATATGGTGTTCTCCACAGGCTGCAGCCACAAATAACCCAGGGCTTTTTTGAAGGAAGAAGCAATAAAAAGAAAAAGTAGATTGCCATTTAAAAAAATAAAAAAATAAAATTCATTTGGTCCTTTAACCTCCTCTCCCTCTGAATTATTCTCTATCTTTTCCCCCTTAAGGAATCATTTATAGTATCTCTTATTGAAAACCTTCGCCAATTTCTGTCAAAAACACAATGCTGGATAAGCTTTTTGATATGAGCTGACCCATTTCCTCAAGAAAAGGAAAGTGAAAACAGTAACATTGCAAGTCTATTTAGTGAAAGTTTTTTCCAAAAGCCATGAATGGAGAAAATTATTAAACAATAACTAAATCTCTGCTAGGAAGCCAGGCAAAATATAAAGCAGAATGCACAATCATGAGGGAAAGCAAAGAGCTTTTATTGGCTTGCCTTTGACATCTGAATATGGGAGGCAGTGGCAAATTTTGACTGAAGCTAGGAAACAAAGAGAATAAATTTATCAAGTTGACAAAATATACTGATTTTCTCCCAAACTGAAAGAGACCACACATGTTATGAAACAAAAAAGAAAGAGAAATAAATAAAAAGAGCTGGCAGATTATAAGCCTATGAATACTGCAGTTTTATTGTGTTCTGTTTCAGACTGTATATCATCTGATTTATATTCTTAGCCAACTTTTTTTTTTATTCTCCTTGGGTTGATTTTTTTTTTTTTTTGCAGATGAGCAGAAGGAAAGGGGGAGTCACAGATCTGCATTTAAGATGGCACAAGTTGGAAGCATATATATCCATGCTACCTACGATACCTAATCACCACATAAACCGCACCAATATTTTTCTTGTTATGCATTTAATGAGCTCACCCTGCCTTAAATGAAGAGTTTCTTTTTGGAACGATCATATCTTAACAACGATGTTTCTATACTGTACTCCACACATTATTCTGTTTACCTATTTATGGAATTTCTTAGATCCATTTGAGGTTTATGGGAATTGTATTGTTTTATATTCATATTGTTAGCCATCTAGAGCTTATAAGAATGGGCAGCATGCAAGCAAAGTAAAATCATTATATAAATGGCTTTTATATAATACTGTTATTTGAGTTTTCACCAATACAGGGTCAACCTCCTCCATTTCAGTCCATTTAGATGTTCAGCTTTTTTTCAGCTTCATTTCTCTAAATAAAGTGGAAACACCCAGAATAGTAGTTAAGGTATAGGATTAGGAGCAGGGAAAATAAGGTTGTAATTCAGCCCCAGTCACAGAAGCTTTATTGAGTGATTTGTGTCAATCACTTTCTCTCAGGCCAACTATCTCACTGTCTTCCTAAGTGAAGAAGAACTATATACGCTGTCTTGAGCTCCTGACTGAAAGACAGATTGAGATTTGGGGAACACATAGAGGAAATTTGGGGGATGCACAGCAGATGGAATTAGTACAAAGCTGGGCAGTCTTTGTATGGTTTCTCATTTGCAGCTCCTACAATGAATGACAATGAAGATGTTGAAGCCTTTTTGTATGTTTCCGTTTGAGATGCACGTTGTGGGTTGAGAGTCTTTAAGTGAAGATGTTACAACTAACATATAGCTATCAAAATTGGGCTGTCTCCTTGTACCACCCTACTGATGAAGGGCTTCTTAAGGCCTTCACCCCACCCTGTATTAAAAAATGAACAAGGGTGCTAATCCACCAGCAGATATACATCAATAGATGCAATTTAGTATATTGTGGGATTTTTAGGCTACATTAAACTGGACGGCAAACCTCTTTAGCCTTTTAAGATAGAAGCAAAATGTGTTTGAGAGCATCAGGATTTAAAATAAATCAGAATAAAACAAAAGTGATAATTAAAAATATGTCTATACAACAGAAACAAAAACTAGAGGAAATGACAGGATTTGAGGTGGTAAAAAAGGTTAAATACTTAGGGGTTTATATTAGCTCATCGAATAAGAAACTTTATAAGAATAATTATGACTTGCTATGGCAAAAAGTTCAGAATGATATGAGTGTCTGGAAAAAATTGCAGTTGTCGCTATTGGGAAGGATTGCGGCTATTAAAATGAATGTATTACCTAGATTTTTGTTTCTGTTCCAGATGATACCAATAATTAAAAAGGATAAAAATTTGGAAGATTGGCAGATTGGGATTAATAAATTTATATGGCAGGGTAAAAAGGCGAGGGTTAAAATGAAAATAATACAGGACTCACGGGAAAGAGGTGGCTTAAAAATGCCTAACTTTAAACTATATTATGAAGCAGTAGCCCTTTCAGTAATAAGTGACTGGTTTAATTTAACGGAGGAAAGAATTTTGAATATAGAAGGTTATGACTTGTTATATGGATGGCATGCGTATTTATTTTATGAAAAAAAAGTGGATAGGGCTTTTAAGAATCATGTGTTGAGAAGTGCTCTTTTGCGGGTCTGGAAAAAATATTCTTATAAATTAGATTACAAGATTCCTATATGGGCGAGCCCTAGACATGCAATAGAGAATATAAATATAGAACAGAAACAGGAAATGATTACTTATAAAGAACTTTTGTATGCTGAAGGAGGTAGATTGCAATTAAAATCATTACAGGTATTAAATGAAGAAGGGAGGAATTATACTTGGTTTCAATATGGGCAAATAAGTGCTAGATGGAAAGAAGATCAAAAAATTGGTATAATGCAAAGGGAGGAAAATTTAATAAAGCAAATTAGAAATCAGACCCAGGAGCATATAAAGAGATTGTATAATGTGTTGCTTGAAATAGATTCGGAAAAGGATTTGGTAAAGGACTGTATGATAAAATGGGCACAGAATATTCAGGAACCAATAATGTTGGAAACATGGGAGAAAATCTGGGTTAGAAATGTTAAGTTTACACAAGCACAGAATTTAAGGGAAAATTTTTATAAGATGTTTTATAGATGGCACTTAGATCCCAAAAAATTATCATGTATGTATCCTAATATCCAAGCGAAATGTTGGAGGTGTGATTGTGATGACGCTACATATTTTCATATTTGGTGGACTTGCAAGAAAATTAAGGCCTTTTGGATAAGAATTTGGTGGATTATTCAAAATGTACTGAAGAAGAAGATAAAGTTCCTGCCACAATTTTTCCTTTTGGGAATTATAACGGATTGTACAGAGATTGAGACTAAACTGATTCTGAATTTAATAACAGCAGCAAGACTGTTGATTGGACAATATTGGAAGAAAGAAGAGGTACCTACAATAGAAGAATGGATACTGAAAGTCATTAATTTGGCTGAGATGGCTAAAATCTCAGCTTTTTTAAAAGACAATACGCAGGAAAGATATTTAATTGAATGGAAAAAATGGATTGATTATCTACAAAACAGATATCAGATTAAGAAATATCAGATTGCCTTTGAATAATTAGAAAGTTATTTTATCTAATGGGGAGGGGGTTGGGAGATGAAAAGCTTTGGATGAGGTTAATTGGATTGGAAGGGAAAATTTTATTCTATGTTTGGTTTATGTATAACAATATCTTGTGATTGATCTGGGAAGCTGGGGGGGGGGAAGGGAGGGGGAAAGGGGGTTTTCTGGGAGGGAGGGGGGAAAAAAGGGGGGAAAATGTCTTTGTTTTTTTTAAAACTTTTTCAATAAAAAAAATGTGTTTGAGAGCCAGTTTGGTTTAATGGTTAAGACACCAAGCTAGAAATAAAAGTACTGCTTTGGGCACAAAACCAGCTGGGTGACATTGGGCCAATCATTTTATCTCTGCCCTAGGAAGGAGACAATGGCAAACTACTTCTGAATAACCTTGCCAAGAAAACAGCAGGGATTTGTCCAGGCAGTCTTGAAGAATTGGACATGACTGAACTGGGGAAAAATATAATGGGAACCTAGATTATTTTTATAGCAAGGACTTCCATATCAATGAAACTTGAGTTTTATTAAACTATTTTAATGCTGCTAGTGCAATTTAACAAAGATCTGCATTATTGGTTAAAGAAGGGTCCATTGTAAAAACAATGCATTCTTTTTTGTCACAAAACACAGGTGGTGATCCTGTCCACATATCATATCTATTAACATGCATGTTGGTAACAAACTGTTTGTAGCAGACCCGCAGCCATATTTAGCATGCAATAAAGACCTCTTATTAAGAGCGGCAAGAAGTCATATAGCCACAATGGAGCAAGAACTGGTTTATACAAGAGCTGTTGATGGAGAAGAGACAGTCCCTAGAAAGTTGTTTGACCACTAGCAGCTGTTGAGTACTTGTATAAAGCACCCTTTATAGAAAGCCTTTTTATGTTTATTGTTCCTTGTGCATAAGATCAAAAATCGTATCTATGCAGGAACATAATTAGCAAATTAACGGCCAAACCTTGTACATAAAGGGAGATATTTCCCAGGGAAAAAAAATGTGTTATAAGCACTTTTATTTTTAAATGGTTTGGCTTTTAAAAACAAATATAAAGTCAATCGTTTCCTTGTTGTACCAAAAAAGCTTGCATTAAACAATTCCATGACAGTTTATTTACCTGAACCAGGAACAGGTTTGGCTACTCAGGGCTGCCAAGACTCTGATTTCTGTTCAGTTGGTTATAGCCCTAGATCTGATTTCTTATGTCTCTATAAATGAAAGTTAATTGAGGGGAAAAGTTCACTTACATAAAGCTAGATCCTTATGTTAAAAATTTTACCCAAGCAAAGCAGTATATTTAGTTACAGAATATGCATGCTTCCTATCAAAGGTAAAGAAGGCTGGGAGTATAAATGTTTAATGTGCTCAATTTATAGTCACATAATTTTCTTGTCACTGAGTAGCTCCACACAAATTATCCAGGAGTGTTTCTTTTTAATAGTGGAGATTCACATGATTCCTACTCTTGAAAATGTCAACACATATTTCTGTTGTGAGTAGCACACAATTAATCCTAGGAATACGTCATTTAGACTGAAAAAAAAAATCACTTGTGAATGTTTTTAACAGTGTTTTCATTTAGCGTGCAAACAGACCTTGGGAAAGGGGAGTTTTCACACATACACACGGTCTTGTTTTAACTTTTATGACAATTTTGCAATTGAATATGGCTATTGAACAGATTTCTAAAATGATGACTTCTTGCTTAAATGGCTCTCCATTTAATGGTAGGACTAAACCATGAATGAGTCTCGTGGTCAAGACATCAGGTGTTCTGTCCTCCCTCGCCTCCGTCTGAGTGATGGCTTAATTAGCTGGCACTATCAGCCCTGGCACCAAAAGAGCGAGCGTCTGCCAAGTGGCTCCATTATCTCCCTCAACACCGATAAGTCAAACAGTACTTCAGCTCTTAGTTCAGCAGTTAATTTGCCTGCTACGAAGAGACACAGCAGCTCTCGCTGCCTTTATATCCTGTGGGGTGTGGCTCCATGATTCAGCACTTCCTAGGCTGCCCCACCCCTGCTTCTGTTGTTGCCGCCTCTCCTGCCTACGAAATCTAGGGTCCAGCCAGGCCTGATTGCCATCAGCTGGGTCTGGAGGTGTGGCCTGGGAGGGAGAGTCAGGGGACGGAGGCCTCGTTATCTCTTCCACCTGGCCTGCCTCTGGCTCCTGGAGCTGAGCCAGGGAAGCTGGTGCTCCCAAGGTAAGTCCTGACGGCCCTTCCCCCTCACTTTCCAAGTCACTTTCTGGCAGGAGGGCCGGCTCGGGGGGTGCAGACACAACATCAGGCTTGAAGCCAGGAGATGGTGAGTTCTAGTCCTACTGTAGGCATAAAATCCAGCTGGGTGAATTTGGGCTTTCACTTTCTTTAGGCCAACTCACCTCATAGGATTGTTGTGGTTGTGGGAAAATCAGAGGAATAGAATAGAATAGAATTCTTTATTGGCCAAGTGTGATTGGACACACAAGAAATTTGTCTTTGGTGCATATGCTCTCAGTGTACATAAAAAGACAAGATAGACTCATCAAGAATCACAAGGTATAACTCCTAGTGACAGTCATACAGTAAATAAGCAATCAAATCATACTAGGAAACAATATCGATATAAATCGCAAGGATACGAGCAATAAGTTACAATCATGCAGTCACAAGTGGGAGGAAGAAGGAATATTGGGTGTGTTCACCACCTTGAGTTATTTATAAAATAATACAGGTGGGGAATAAATAAATAGATACAAATATAAATATATAAATAAATAAGAACAACCTGGTGTGTCAAACTTATGGCCCACGGGCCGGATGCGTCATACGCTGGCCACGCCCACACTCAGTTTAGCGAAGGGGGGGAGTCATGATATGTCATGTGATATGTCACATGACAATACGAATTTGACACCCTTGCAGTATACCATTATGTTACGTCAGGTCAATGCATAAAAGCAATACAGCTTATTTGAAACAACTGTGAAAGGTAAGGCAGCATTTTTCCTCCTGTTGCATGTGAGAATTCAGGTAGAAATAACCTAGGCTCAATTAAGTAATTATTCACTTATTACTGAGAAACTTCAACTTGCTCTAGTTATGCAAAATTCAAGGGGAAAAAAAAAAGCTTGACTCAAGAACGTGTACTTGACTAGACAGATTTTAGTGCATATGAAAAGTGCTAAGAGCCAAGCTGGGTGGACAAGATTAATGGAGAAGTGTAGCATTCCAACATTAGCTCAAGAGAAAGCAAAATTAAAGCCTATGGTTGGTCAAACTAAAGAAGGAGAGAGCTGTAAAAAAGAATGCTGTCAGGAACAATGCTAGTTGTAGGATCTGATAGGCTGAAGGTTTAATAAAGTGATTGATCTCATTGGCAGCTATTCATTGCAGTCTTGGAAAGTCTTGTATGTTCTCCTTGTATGGAATTGAAGCTGCAACAGTATATACTATTGCAATATCAGAAGCAGGAGGAAGAGTCATCAGAACCGAGAAGTACTTCACAGCCACTTGATCTGATTTACAAATCTGCTGTGATGCGGTGATTTGATTGAAGTGTCATCAAATCAGAGCATCCCATTGAAGCTTTAGCAAAGTGTTAGTGCCAACGTGTTTGTGGATGCAATATATTACTGTGTTTGCAATAAAATATACTCTGTTCAGAACATAAGGTCTCCCTGAAAAATGGAACAAGTGGCAGAAGTGAGCAGCCCGCATGGTTTTAAAATCATGCTGATAGTATCACTGAAGATTTAGTCCATTAATACAATTAAGTACAATGAACAATCTTTACTTAAAATATCTGTGTAAACTGCAATTCTGCAACACCAGAGTTTGGACTCAAGCATGGATTGGATAAATTATATGTGGGTCCAGCCCACAATAAAACAATCCTATCATATTTTGATTATAAGGGCCTCTTGTGGCTCAACAGGCTAATGCAGTCTGTTATTAACACAGCTGCCTGCAATTACAATTACTGCAGGTTTGAGTCCCACAAGGCCCAAGGTTGAGTCAGCCTTCCATCCTTTATAAGGTAGGTAAAATGAGGACCCAGATTGTTGGGGGGGGCAATACAAGTTGACTTTGTATATAATATACAAATGGATGAGACTATTGCCTTACACAATGTAAGCCGCCCTGAGTCTTCGGAGAAGGGTGGGATATAAATTCAAATTAAAAAAAAATATTTTTCAGGCCACTTTGGTGCCAGATTGCTGGTAAATGGCCTTTGATTTCTCATCCTCTAATGCAAAGAGTTTTGTTCATTGAAGGTAAGATAAATTATTTTACTTCACTTTTTATAGTATTTGTAGATTGCCCTAATCAGGCTCTGAACAGTCATATAAATTCTTTTCCATTAAATTATTGTGATTAAAGTATTTAGAAAAAGATTCAATTTTTTTTTGTAAATAGGTTATTCAAGCCAATGTTGGTTTCATATTTAAATTGCTTGTGTTTGGAGGGGGGAGAGAAGCAAACCAGCAAACCAAGTCTAAAATTGATTTCTTGTCATAAAAGAAATAAGAAAATAGTAGAAAAAGATATTACCCAATTTAATTCTATCTTGATTCTATCTAACATCCTGTTAGATGCTTTTGAATGGGTCTTTATAAATTATTTGTAAAGGTCTCTCTGTGTATATAAGTTTAATCACTCACCTTATAGATGAGTTGATATGAAGAATAAAGCATTAGACCTGTGGGATTAACAACTGTAAACCTTTAGGGAAGACCCAAACATTTTATTTTGTAACAGATAGTGTGCTCCTGTACTGCAACTGTATTGCCCTATTTTTTATTCATGGGACATCATAAGGGCCTCCAAACAGATTATCATGTCTATATCAGGCCTCCTTTGAGAGATAAATTCTTTAATAGTTGAACTGGCAGGGTTAGTCAGTACTGATATGCCTACTGCTAAATGAAGAAAGGAAGAGAGGAAGGGAGGGATGTAGAAAATACATATCCAAATCAAGGAATTGGAATGTGGCAAGAAATGACATCCTATAACAGTCATCAGTCAGTAGCTTGTATCACTTGATGAAGAGGTCACATTAAGGTCTCCTTTCCTTTCATCATTTTATTTGATGGCACCAGACATTTGCCCAGGAACCTGGGAAAAAGAAACCCAAAAGCTGATAGCTTCCTTGAAATTGGCAACCCATTACAATTGCTGGTTTGTAATGTTGCATGTTTTAAATGTAACAAGAAGCAATGGGTGGAAACTAATCAAGGAGAGATGCAACTTTGAACTAAGGAGAAATTTCCTGACAGTTAGAACAATTAATCAGTGGAACAACTTGCCTGCAGAAGTTGTAAATGCTCCAACACTGGAAATTTTTAAGAAAATATTGGATAACCATTTGTCTGAAATGGTGTAGGGTTTTCTGCCTGGAGGAGGTTGGACTAGAAGACCTCCAAGATCCCTTCCAACTCTGTTGTTATTATTAAATGCATTTAGATTCCTTGTATAATCAAAGTGCTACAAGACACTTGCCAATTAAAAGAGTTAACTCAATTAAAAGACACACATTTTAGCAAGCACAATGAGCAGGGCAGCCTCTGCAGTGCTAAAATCTCTTTTAGGATAGATGACTAGACAATCTGTTAGCTGAACAAACGTTTAGCTAAGTGTTTGCACTCATCATTTTAAGTGTCCCATCTTTTCTAGCACTCCTCCTTCAAATCAATGAAAGAGAATTTTCTTTCCTATTTCAATGGAGAAAACGATCTGCATAGTGGGTGAAAAATACTTGAACAAAGTACAAGTTACAAAGGTGTGTGTATGAATGTCCTGCTTTTAACTATATATCACGTCTCCAGCAACCATTTCTTTTTTTTTTTAATTTACATTTATACCCCGCCCTTCTCCGAAGACTCAGGGCGGCTTACAGTGTATAAGGCAATAATCTCATTCTATTTGTATATTTACAAAGTCAACTTATTGCCCCCCCAACAATCTGGGTCCTCATTTTACCTACCTTATAAAGGAGGGAAGGCTGAGTCAACCTCGGGCCGGGCTTGAACCTGCAGTAATTGCAGGCTGCTTGTTCTAATAACAGGCTTCTAACAGCCTGAGCTATCACAGCCCTTTTCTTCTGTGACTTCTCTCATTTTCATTAAATCCCATGGAAATACACTGTAAGGGATGAACTTGCACTTTGGGAAAATTGAAATATTCTTTATGTATTTTTTATTTATTCAGTTTGGTTGCCTCCAAAGTTGATGGAAAATTTCAGAAGGCCATTTATGCTATTTCTGTTTTAATCACATTTTAAACTACCAATAGATTTGACAACAGCTGCACTGCTCAATTGGGTTTTTAACTCTGGATTTAGCCTTTCATCTATCGCAGCTTGTCTGTCCCACCACAGAAAGGACAAGAAAGTTAAAAAAGAAAAAAACGGAATGTTTCTGATGTTCTTCCTCAAAAATACTGGGGGATATAACTCATCATTCCATCTCCCCCCCCTCTGTCAATGTGTCTACTGTAAGCAATCTCTTTGCTGCATCTCTTTGAACATTGTTGTTGTTGTTAGTTGCAAAGTTGTGTCCATCACGACCCCATGGACAATGCTCCTCCAGGCCTTCCTGTCATATACCATCCCCTGGAGTCCATTTAAGCTCAGGCCTACTGCTTCGGTGACTCCATCCAGCCACCTCGTTCTCTGTCTTCCCATTCTTCTTTTGCCCTCAATCTTTCCCAGTATTAGGCTCTTCTCCAATGAGTCCTTCCTTCTCATTGGTGGCCAAAGTATTTGAGTTTCATCTTCAGGATCTGGCCTTCTAAAGAGTTGTCAGGGTTGATCTCCTCTAGGACTGACCGGTTTGATCGCCTTGCAGTCCAAGGGACTCGCAGGAGTCTTCTCCAGCATCATAGTTCAAAGGCCTCAATTCTTTGGCACTCAGCCTTTCTTATGGTCCAACTTTCACAGCCATACATTGCAACTGGGAAAACCATAGCCTTGACTATTCACACTTTTGTTGGCAGGATGATGTCTCTGCTTTTTAGTATGCTGTCTAGATTTGCCATTGCTTTCCTCCCCAAGAGCAAGCATCTTTTAATTTCTTGGCTGCAGTCCCATTTGCGGTGATCTTGGAACCCAGGAAAATAAAATCTGTCACTACCCCCATTTCCCCCCCCCCCATCTATTTGCCAGGAACATTAAGATTGTCAAAATGCATAGTATGATTAATGTGAATCTTAAGATGGTCATAATACATTGTTTCATATATTCCAGATATAAAATGTTCTGTTGCATGTGGAGGTACAAAACAGCCTTCGTCACTGGATAAAACTATATATATTGAATTCTCTTCTTACTCTTATAGGTAATCAGAGGCCTGGAAGTTTGAGGCTATTTTCTGGAGAGAGAAAACTTCCCTGAAGATGGACTTCAGCACAAGCCCCAAAGCTTGGAAGAATAAAACGTTGGTTCTGGTGATTGGCTATGTTTGGATTCCAGTATCTTAGCTATCCTAGCACACGACTCTTCTGAGAGCTCTCAAGTTCTTGGAGCCACACTCCCAGTCACAGTCCAAAGTGCTCCTACCCACATTGAGAGCACGTTGGCCTTTATTTTCCACATCCTTTCTATTTCCTCCTACAGGCCCTGGCACTTCTCACAATCCTTCCTCCTGATGTTCCTGTCATTGGCACCCCTACATCTATCATCATCACTGTCTTCTGCTCCTTGTTTAATATTGTCTTTTTATGTGTCTTGTTCTTAAATGTTTTAAAAGTAGGCTGGTTTACATGTTCTTCAAATGAATAAGAGGTAAATCTATTGCAGAAATATGGTTATACCAAAGCCACTGTACCAAAATGCATGATGCTCTCATTTTAATGATTTAATAAATTTGGAAATATTTCATTATTCAACTGATGAAGTGGGCTTATGGTTGAAATGTACATAAAATTAATAGTTGTTTCTCAAATTGTAGAACGTACCGAGCCACTTCAAGGTGAAAGAGGGCAGTTGGAACTGTACTGCTCCATTTCTTTCTGAAAACAGAACCCAGAAATAAATAATGCAAAATACCATGGCTGCTTTTTTAAATTATGCAAATACATGAATTCTTACTAGGCACACATTTTGAGGTCCCAGAAAGAAAGGCAAGAGAAAAGCCTTCTATAATCATGATACCGAGCAGGATTTTGCAGAGAAATATCCTCTTTGAATAAATAATGACGCTCTCTTTTTATTATGGCGTTTCAAGAGAAATGAAAAAAAAACTTTCCTAAAGATTTGTATCTTCCCTTTATTTGTGAATTAAACCCTTGATATTTGCATGTAATATTAAAAAAAATATACCTAGGATGTGACAAGATATTAGCTTGGTCTGGGCTGGCTCATCCTTGTGAATCAGATAAAATGGTTTGTAAAACTATACATGTGAAATGTTTGAGGACAAAATTTTAAACTCGGTGTACCTCTCTTTTTCTGTCCTACTAAACAATTTTCTACTAAAAGCAACTGGAAATATAAGACATCTGACTTATTATACACAACTCCCAAAAGATATAATAGTGCTATTTTGAACTTTTTCCAAACTTACTAGCACACTGAATAGCTCAAGGTTAATTCCATCTGTACCTTCTGCTTTAGTAAAACATACATAAATTCAGAGACACAGAAATAATATATCACTTTCATTTAATGTATGCATTGGCAATATCTCATTCCCTAAAATCAAATACAACTTGGGAAATATAGGAAAGGACCAGATTACAGTAGCAAAATATAAGAAATATATGAGAAACATAAGCCCTCAGACTGTAAGTCTGTAACTCGCTCATACTGAGAGCTAATTCGATCTCGTGCTTAAGGCACCAGGCTAGAAAGTGACAGAACATGAGTTAAAGTTCCATCTTAGCCATGAAAGCCAGCTGCGCCAGTGACTGTCCCTCCGTCTCTCTCCCCCCCCTCTCTCTCTCTTTCTCTCCCTCCCTCCCTCCCTCCCTCCCTCCCTCCCTCTTACAAATGAATTCTTTTGCCAAATTCTGTGTTATGCAATATGTTTGAGACAGTGGTGGATTTCAAAAAATTTTACTACCAGTTCTGTGGGTGTAACTTGGTGGGCATGGCATGGCTTGGTGGCTTGGCAGGAAAAGGATACTGTAAAATCTCCATTCCCACCCCACTCCAGGGGAAGGCTACTCTAAAATCCCAATTTCCTTCCAATCAGCTGGGACTTGGGAGGCAGAAGATAAATGGGGGCAGGGCCAGTCAGAATTTTTACTATCAGTTCTCCAAAACTACTCAAAATTTCTGCTACCGTTTCTCCAGAACTGGTCAGAACCTGCTGAAACCCACCTCTGGTTTGAGAGGACAAGAACTATTCTTCAAGGTAAATTCCACTGAGCTGATTCAAAAATATGGCTTTTTTTCAGAAACTTTGGTATTTGCATAATAATCATGTCAGTAAAGAAAAGTCTTTAAAATTATCTCTGTTTAGGTAAGTGGAAATGGTCTGGAAACTATTTTTCATAATTGTAGTATGTACTCAGTGGTGGGATTCAGCCAGTTCGCACCACTTCAGGAGAACCGGTTGTTAACTTTCTGAGCAGTTTGGTGAACTGGTTGTTGGAAGAAATCATTAGGGCAGAGAACCGGTTGTTAAATTACTTGAATCCTACCACTGTATGTACTGTATATAAGTGTGTCTGTATGTATATATCTATGTATGTTATAGATAGATGTTGCTGGTATTACCAAAACCTGATTTGATTTGGCATGGTAGGTCCCTAGCCTCTTACTGGATAATTTAGTAGGTAAAATGGAAAATGGATTGTAATATCTTGATTTCTTTCTGACCACATTTCACTGAATAAAATGCATGTTTCAGCTTATGTACAAGACAGACAGTCCTTGACTTACAACCAGAATTGACACCAGAATTTCCATTGCTAAACAAGGGAGTTGTTAAGTGAGTTGCACTGGGTTTGCAAATTATTATTATTATTATTATTATTTTGCCACAGTGGTTAAGCAAATAGCTGTTGTTAAGTAGATCACAAGTTCATTGTGATCTACTTAAGTCCTCTGTGGCTCAGACTGGTAAGACAGTCTGTTATTAACACAGCTGCTTGCAATTACTGCAGGTTCAAGCCCCACCAGGCCCAAGGTTGACTCAGCCTTCCATCCTTTATAAGGTAGGTAAAATGAGGACCCAGATTGTTGGGGGCAATAAAAGTTGACTTTGTATACAATATACAAATGGATGAAGACTATTGCTTGACACAATGTAAGCCGCCCTGAGTCTTCGGAGAAGGGCGGGATATAAATGCAAATTAAAAAAAAAAATTAAGCAAATCACTCTTTCCCCCATTCTCTTTGCTTATCAGAAGCTGTGTGAAAAGTTGCAAATGGTGATCACATGGCCCTGGGATGCTGCAACAATTTACAATACATGTTGGTTGAATTTTTACCATGTGGCCGTGAAGATTCCGCAAGGGTCATAAGTGTAAGAGGGGGAAAAACGATTTTTTTCCCCAATGCTGTTGTAACTTCAGATGGTTCTTAAATGAATGGTTGTTCAATTGAGGAATACATAAAAATGTTTTTTTCATATTTGCTGCCAAGAAATTGAACCTCGCCCTTAATTTTTTTCCCAATCCTCTCTCCTGCCTTCCTGTGAATAAAATGTTAGATCCTGCCTTTCCCTTTCTTCAGAGATACCATCTATGTAAATATTAGGGAATTACTTCATAGACGCCCTACATCATATGGCATAGATCAATAAATCCAGCCATCCAGGCTGCCAGTCTGTATTTTCAGACTGGTGTCTAAAAATACCAGTCGCAGTTATGCTTTCTGCTCCTAAAGAACACTTCGCTATTTGAATATAGACCGGTTATTTTACACATTTACCCTTACCCTTTAACAAATTTAATCCTTATGCTTATGTTCTTAAAAGCTGGCAAGTGTGAAAATGTCAGTCTAATAACAAACATAAATCGTGAAGATTGAAACCAGGAGAGCCTGTGCTGGTAAAGCATACAACTGAGAATATGCATACTTCCATTGATAGAACAACAGTGGCTGATGGTGCTATGGCAAAAGTCTTTACTTCCATACCATGTATGGTATAAAAGAGGACACTGCTTGCCTTTACACTAGCAATTGCACTGCCTCCATCCACATTAGAACACTGTTTTCCAGTAAGTTGAATTTAGAATAGAATAACAGAGTTGGAAGGGACCTTGGAGGTCTTCTAGTCCAACCCCCTGCCCAGGCAGGAAACCCTACACCACTTCAGACAAATGGTTATCCAACATCTTCTTAAAAACATCGAGTGTTGGAGCATTCACAACTTCTGAAGGCAAGTTGTTCCACTGATTAAGTGTTCTAACTGTCAGGAAATTTCTCCTTAGTTCAAAGTTGCATCTCTCCTTGATTAATTTCCACCCATTGCTTCTTGTTCTACCCTCAGGTGCTTTGGAGAATAGTTTGACTCCCTCTTCCTTGTGGCAATCTCTGAGATATTGGAAGACTGCTTTTATGTCTCCCTTAGTCCTTCATTTCATTAAACTAGACATGCCCAGTTCCTGCAACCGTTCTTCATACGTTTTAGCCTCCAGTCCCCTAATCATCTTTGTTGCTCTTCTCTACATTCTTTCTAGAGTCTCAACATCTTTTTTACAATGTGGCAACCAAAACTGAATGCAATATTCCAAGTGTGGTCTTACCAAGGCATTATAAAGTGGTATTAACACTTCACATGATCTTGATTCTGTCCCTCTGTTTATGCAGCCTAGAACTGTGTTGGCTTTTTTGGCAGCTGTTGCACACTGCTGGCTCATATTTAAATGGTTGTCCACTAGGACTCCAAGATCCGTTTGTGTGGTGTAGCACATTGCTAAGTACCAGATACTGTGATTGTGGGTTGGCTATTTCAGCGTGATATGCTTGCATTAGAATCAGAGCTGTACTAGCCATTATGAAAGCAGAAAATACAAAATTGATCTCTCATTCTAGGACATAATATCATGTTCTGGAAGTTTAGGTATCGCTGGAAGAAATTCTATGAAAACAGATGAGATGAGAAGAGCTCATGCCTTTACGTGACATGCAAAAACCATACAACATTCTATCTTAATTACAATGAATTGAATTAATATGCTGAATTTGGAATCTATTAATTTTTCAATTTCAGTATAGAAGTCACTAGCTTTCTAAAGCGTATTAAGGGTTTTTTCCCCCCTTTCAAAATGAAATAAGCAAATAGGGAATACTAGCCTGTGAATTACTACTTATTAGTTCTATGAGTAATCCACCCAGGGAAATACCTAATTCTGTAGTATCCAAGAGACTATTGTTCAACGTTTTGGATTCTTTTTCAAATATTAGTCATTGAACATTAATGCTGGGAGGTAATGAATAACAGGAAAAAAATATTGTACAGATGTGTGCTTGGAGCTTTTTTAGTCCGCTCATGAGCTTCAGCTTACTTTAGACAATTTAATCTTTATGATTTAAAAACAGGAAGGATGCTGGTTTTGAGATAAATAAATAAATACCATAGGATGTCCAAACATCTTGAGTTCCCGAGGAAGTGCTCCATTTCTCTTTGAAAACACCTTCCCCAATTGCATTGTTTAAATATATTACGATGGCTTTTTATTACTTCTTCTATATTGCAAACCATGGTCTTGAACAGATGGCAGAGGAAGTGTCAAGGGACTATTGCCATCAGAGTGCAGAGGCAAGGGTAAACATTCTACTAAGCAGGCTATTTTCTGGATCAGTCTAAAGCTCAGGAATGGAGAGAGGAATTTAAGAGGCTAGTGACAGAAGGTACTGTTTTACCTACATTCCCTCAGAAACTATCAAGGAATCACTGTGAGGAAGCAGAGGTTCCTGACCTTCATAGAGAAGCTCTATGAAGAAACTTAGAAATTGTCCAAGATTCTTAACCTTCAGACTCAAACTTATACTCAGTGACAATAGTAAGATGTAGACAGGGAGAGATTCGAACTAGAAAATGATAAAAGGCAGTACAGGAAGGGAGAGGAAGGAAGGGAGGGAGGAAGGAAGGAAAAGATGGAGAGAGGGAGGGAGGGAGGGAGGAAGGAAAAGATAGAGAGAGGGAGGGAGGGAGGAGGGAAGGAGGGAGGGAGGAAGGAAGGAAGGCTGTATTCTTCAAATAATTTTCATTTTGTACTTAACCTTTTTCCACAAGAATTTCATAAGATAGTAGAGGCACAGTTCAAACTTCTATAGCAGTGATGGCTAACCTTTTCTGGACTGAGCTCCTAAAGTGCATGCACACCCACGCAAATGCACGCATGTGTGCCCAAACCCCCAAAATGCAATGCGTGCATGCCCCCCGCACATGCGCTCCACCCCCCTGCATGTTCCCCACCCACACATGTGTGTGTGGCCCCCACATGTCATGCCCTCACATGTGTTTTACCACTGCACGCATCCCCACATGCATGCACCCCCCACATGTACTTCCCGCACATGCCCACCCATGCCCCACCCGTGCACATGCGCGGCAGAGACCCAATGACCAACTGGCTGACAGAAGGCGTGTGCGCATGCATGGCAGAGCTGAACTGGGGCGATAGCTCACGTGCCCACAGAGGTTCGCCATCACAGTTCCATAGTTTTTCTTGCTACCAGTGAAACGTTCGAAGTCACATTATGAAAAAAATCCTGCATATTTAAAAATAGTTGTTCAGTGAAAGTTTACATATATGAATTTAGAAATATGTTCGATGGTTCTTAATTACAAGTAAGTAGAGCAGAAGTAATAAATCTTCTGCATGTCATTAATGGTTTGGGTGGGTCACATATATCTGATATGCACTTGAAAGAGACTTCTTACCCCATTAAAAGTTGGCCTGAAGTTGCCCTAAAAGTTGATGGAGGAATCACTTCCCTTTGCAATCCATGCGTTTTGTTTTTGCTATGAATAGCTATCCAGTTAACTAAGGTAACTAATGCTTTTGCCAAAACAAAGCAGAACAAAAAAACCCTATCATGAAATGCTTTGGACTACAGAGCAACATATTCAGGAAATAAAAAGCAAAATGAAACCTTATCAGGAAAAAAAAATGGAGCTTATTAGCAGAAACAAAAGAAAAACACCAACATGGAAACACTTGATTCAAACTTCTGTTTTTAAAAGGAAAGTGGGGGAAAAATAAATATCCAAAACTAATTGAGAAAAAATGATCACCATATAAAATGTATGCTCAGATTTCCTGAATGTACTGAGCTAAAGAGAGACCTCTTCTTTGTGTTAGCTTCCATGGGTGTAGATGCACAGTCAGGATCCCAGCCAATAGAGTTCATTATCATTCAGAGGTTACTGCTCACACTCAAGGGAATGTGAATAAAATTTTCCTTTGCATCTTTTGTGTCAACATTAAGGGCACAGCAGGCAACTTTCATCTGTCCTTCTTAAGACTAACTACTTGCATTTAACTATGGGCACAGATAAAGGTGTCAGATAAAATATTTTTCTAGCACAAAGAACATCCCACCATATTATTCAGGATTATGGCCAAAGAACCTGAACATTGGGTGTACAAGAATCTTTCTTTATTAGGCCAAGATTAGTAATTCAAACTTTTCTGAAGTATCTTGGTAGCCTAACCCAAACCAATATTTTTTTTTACTTCTTACAGACATAAAGTAGGTTCTAAACATCCCATGATTACACTCGACAGAACACATTTTCAATGAATTGCACTTACTTTTTGGCATAATAGTTTTGCTGGAAAAAAAAAACACACATCAGCCAATGGGGATTTTTATCAGTTCAAGTTACTTGATATGTTTATAAAGTGTCTTGGAAACCGAATTTAAAAGGAAGTAGGTGGGATTCGGGGAGGAGCAGGTGGGTTTGTGTAGTGAAATAATAAAATTTTAATATCCTCTTGAAACACACTGGGAATGTCTATTTGAAGGCATAAGACAGCTTATGACTAGGCTTCTGAAGAATAAAATGAATCTCGCTTTCTAAAAGCTCAGATTTGGCAGGTTTACAGTTTTCTGGAATATAAAAAACCCACTTTGCAGCTGTTAGATACCATCACCTTGAAAACTGACAACTTGGCAGGAACAGCATTTATGCTGTCTACTATGACTCTCTCCTTCTCCTCTTCCTCCTGGTTTAAAAGAAGCTGCCTTCCGTTGAGATAGCAGGGCTTATTTTCAAGTACATGGATGTAAATTTAGATGCCACTTTCCTATGGAGCCACTTTGTGCTTATTCCTTATCGGTGTCTCATGTTTCCTGTTTTGTAAGCTGAAAATAAAATTAAGTGACAGTTTCTTTAAACTATCAAAATGTTTTTTATGGTTACCCACCATTTGGAATAGTAAATACTTGTGTAGTTTAGAAAGAGGAATGTGCAAACGCATAGTGGTGCTTTAACTTAAAGTTATTATATCATAGCCTTCATTAGAATAAATCTTGTTTATTGTCATAATAAAAACAATGTGGCAGTACAATTAATGTTCTCATTCTTAAATGCAAATTATAGTATTATCAACTCGTATTAGCTCTGGAGGCTAACTGGATGCTTTTGTTTAACAAAGAAAACGAAAGAAAAATGAGGAAGATATTCTGAGTACATAAGTAGCATTGTATGTTTTATTCATGGTGTGTTTATGTGTACATTTTTCAAATTATTTGTTAGGAGAAACAATCACTTGCAAAAGATCTAAGAGTGATAAAGACCTGCTTATGCCTGTTTTTCACACACTGATATTGAGGAAGATCTCTTCTCCCAATAATATCTTGAAAATGAGCAGAAACAATATTTTGAAAAGTCTTATCTATTTTACAAGATTTCACTCAAAGATTTTGAAAAATGATGTCACTATTCATGTAATATTATAGATGAATGAGAATTCATGTAATATTATAGATGAATGAGAGGCTCATTGAGCCATTGGTTTCCATTCTTGGCAGCTTCCAACTTAAGGGGCTTTAACTCCCAGAGTAGTCACCTATGGTCATGAGTCATGGCTCCAATCCTTGTCCCCTCTCCAGATGTGAGTTTAGAGGAGGAGGGTGAGTCTGCAGAGGAAAGTGTGGAGAGTATTGGTCAGAGAATGCTAGCCTGATGGAGCACCTCAGTTGAGTCAATCGGACCAGCAACAATCTGAGACTGAGGGAGGTGAGCTACAGCAAGTTGGCCAGGAGGCTCCAGGCAAGTACAAGGACCAGCTGCTGCCCCTTAGCAAGGAGGAGGAGTCCATACCTCCTCCTGATCCAAGGACATGGAGTGTAGAGAGGAGACAGGCACAATGCTGGTCAGCTAGATTATTCATGTGGAGGCAACCTGGCCTCTCATGAAGGGTTGCACCAGCATTGCCTACTTAATTCTGCCCTGAGAATTGAGCATTGCTGGAGCAACATTCCCAGTTCCATACCTTGTGGGGTCATGCCATGTATGCTGACTTGTTCAACCCATGGATTGATTAGGGGTGAAATCCACCCGATAGTGGAAATTTTGAGTAGTTCAGAGAAATGGTAGCAGAAATATTGAGTAGTTCAGAGAACCAGCAAATGCCACTTCTGGCTGGTCCCAGAGCGGGGTGGGAATGGAGATTTTGCAGTATCCTTCCCCTGCCACACCATGCCCACCATGCCATACCCACAGAACCAGTAGTAAAAAAAATTGGCTTTCACCACTGAACTGCTTTCCTGTTCTTCATGCGTGCCCATTGGACTTGTTTACCAGTGATTCTTACCATACTGAGCTCAGAATCCGGAACTGCACAACAAGGGTGCTTTCCAAGGACTTGTTTGTGGGAGTTTGTATAAAAACCTGTAGAACTCTTGCCATATGTACGTGTTGAGGGAGAGGAGAGCAGGGCAGCACACCATTATGGTTGGACGTTCACACATAATTTACACAAGATATAAAACTTCCAAATATGTAAAAATAAATGGTGTTCTATTGGCTTAGCTTTATTTGTAATGTGTAATTATTACAGTTAATGTTATCGAGAAGATATAGCTTTTTCCACAAAGAAGAGCATTCCAAACAAATTCCAATGCAAGAATATATTAAGATAAAGGTAAAGGTTCCCCTCGCACATACGTGCTAGTCGTTGCCGACTCTAGGGGACGGTGCTCATCTCTGTTTCAAAGCTGAAGAGCCAGCGCTGTCTGAAGACGTCTCTGTGGTCATGTGGCCGGCATGACTCAATGCCAAAGGTGCATGGAACGCTGTTACCTTCCCACCAAAGGTGGTTCCTATTTTTTCTACTTGCATTTTTACATGCTTTTGAAACTGTTAGGTTGGCAGAAGCTGGGACAAGTAATGGGAGCTCACCCCATTACACGGCAGCACTAGGGATTCGAACTGCTGAGCTGCTGACCTTTTGATCGACAAGCTCAACGTCCTAGCCCCTGAGTCACCATGTCCCTTCAAGAGTATATTACTGTTTGGCAATTTAGCTGAGAGCATACGCACCAAGACAAATTCCTTGTGTGTCCAATCACACTTGGCCAATAAAAAAATTCTATTCTATTCTATTCTATTCTATTCTATTCTATTCTATTCTATTCTGTTCTATTCTATTCTATTCTATTCAACCAATGTATATGCGACAAAATTAAAGGAGAAGTGAATAGAAATCCAATAGATGAATATGCTAATATAAGTAACATTGGCTGTTAGCATTTCTATCCCTTAATCTTAAACAAAACTCTAGGGAAGTGATTTGGAGACCTTTGTCATTCAAATCCATAGACTACAACTGTTTCAGTTTTGGAACCGAAGTTTCAGTATTAAACTACAACTCAATTTCAGTATTAAACTTTCATGATAAGATGATAGCAGCTCCTTCTCCTTCTGTTTTTAAAAACAAAACACTTCCTCTACTTTGCTCTTTGGAACCTCTGTACTTGTAGAACACTTGACATTCATCCTTGAGTTGTAGGCATCAAACATAGGATGTCCATGACCACTTTTATACTTCTCTGATTTAGCTTATTTCTCAGTCTAGGAGTTATATTCTATGACACCCATGGGAGGAAGAAAGACCTCTCTACCTGCTTGAAGACCTAAAAGTCAGCATTAAAATGATTGCTGGAAAAGAAAAGAAAATCTCCAAAATGTGCAGTTTTGCAAGCGAACACACAGAGCTCGTTAATCTTGCAAACTCCATAATATTTGCTTAAGGTTTTTATTTATTTCCCACTGTTATATTTTTTTATAAATAATTCAAGACGCTGGACATACCTAATAGACTTTCTTCCTCCTGTTTTCCCCATAAAAGCAACCCTATGAAGTGAGGTGGGCTGAGAGAGAGTGACTGACCCAAGATCACCTGTTGGGTTTTTATACTTAAGGCAGGACTAGGACTCACAGCCTCACAGTTTCTAGACTGCAGCCTTAATCAATAGTGGAGACGTGAATTCCTGATTCAATGTTCACATTCATACCTCTCAGATAAAATTGAAATTATGTACTCATACACAAATGAAATGTAATTACATTCAGTTATGGCAGTTACCTAAATTTTGTTAGACAACTTTTCCCAGCTTATCCTTGCATGAAGAAACCGCACCATGGATGCAAATATAGAGAAACATATTGCCCTAAATACACACACATAGTGTGCCTCCAAAGGAATAGGGTTCTATAAAAAAAAAGGGGGGAGATCTTGTATCTTTACATTCAAAATATGGAACCTAGCAGATCGCATCAGGATTCCCCGCTCCTGTTTTAAAACAGTCCAATTTGTTCGTTTGTTGTGTAAAAATATAACAATATATGCAGTTGTTAATTTGGAGTGCAATTTCATCCCTGAATATTTTTCTTTATCATTGCCACCCACCACGTACGTGTGGATAGATACAACTCTCAACAAATCTAAACCACTGGTTTCACAAACCTGGACAAATTATCCAAAACTGGCTATTAAAAGTGGTTTTTCTATGGGTAAAACCCACAAACCCATTACCCAATCACAACAGGAACTGCTTTAAATGTTTTATCCACAAAGGGTAAAAAACTCATTCTAATAAGAGACTTCGGGCAATGAAGGAAAAAGTTTGGGAAGCTCTGGTTTAAATGCAGCCTAGAGCTTCAGAATCAAATGGATTTATGGAAGTGGGTTTCTGCTTCTTCCTTCCTTTGCCTCTTCCCAGGTCAAATGTTGCTCCTCAAATCTCAAACAAAGGGATAAAGCTTTTCTGAATAGGTGAACTGTACAGTAGGTCAGATGGACCACAAGTCTTTATTTTATTTTATTTTACTTATTTTATTTATTTATTTTGTCACAACAGTATATATAAGCATAAGCATGAAGTAACTATATAGTATATAAGCATATATATGAGTATAAGTATGAAATAACTATATAAATTGGATATAATGAAAGGAAACAGTAGGACAGGAACGGTAGGCACGTTTGTGCTCTTATGCATGCCCCTTAAAGACCTCTTAGGAATGGGGTGAAGTCAACAGTAGACAGTTTTTGGTTAAAGCTTTGGAGATTTTGAGTAGCTACCACAGAGTCTGGTAGTGTGTTCCAAGCATTTAAACTCTGTTACTGAAGTCTTCTCACTTCACATCAGTGGAATGAAACCCCTGGATACAGCTCAGTGTCAGAGCATTTAATTCATGCAATGATGGCTCCCCAAACACAAAGTTGTCAGTTTTGGGATGAAGCTATAGGATAGTATCTTACCTCTGCGTTCTGCAAAAAGCTAATGAAATCTGGAATCTCCTTCCTTAATTTTATCTACTGTTCTATCTCAGAAAAAAAGAAACACTCCTTTTTGTTTCTGTTGAAACCATATATCTCCCTTAAATGACATACAAATACTTTTTTTTTTGTTAAGCAGAAGCCAAGTTATAAAGGAAAGCAGAATTTTTAAATTAATCCTTAACATGCCATTAATAATTCCATCATCAGAAAAAAAAACCTAATCATTGCTTAGCTGATTTCTGGCTCTATTATGAAGATTTTATAGTAGATTAGAGACATTGGATATGATTTATACATAGCTTTCTCGAAGCAGCTGACAACTAAGAAATGACCCCCACTAGCCTTAGCTAAATCTCCTTTCAGTCAAACATCTGTTCCTTGTTTGTGCTGATTTGTTGATTTGTTTGTTTGTTTTGCCTGAAAGAGAATTGGGCCAGAAGTTTGTATGCTCTGTCATTATAAAACTTGTACAGGGCTGTTCTTTTTGCTGTCCCCCCCTTCCCCCACCTCATTTTCTTTTCAGTTTTTTTTTTTAATCCAAGAAAATCAGAAGAGTCTTGTTTTGTAGAGTAAGCAAAGGATTTTCTCTGTGGATTAAAAATAATATTTCCCAGTGTTATGCTTTCCATAAGTACTGTTGTTTTTACATAAAGCACAGCGATCATACCGCAGCAGTTAAGAGAAACATTTAATCAAGAAGGGCTATAATTGTTGTGCCTTTATGCATAGTATTAGCCATATTTTAGTTTCATAAATCATCCCTTTTAGAAAAAAAAAGATTTCATGCAACTTTTCATATTAAAAAGTCTTCTGAAAGCGGCTTATGATCAAAGTCTTCATAAAATAAAATAAAATCTTAAAATTAATTTGTTAAACTAATTTCTGCCAAAGCAGCCATTCTCATTTATTTAAAGGCTTCTGCATTAACCATGCATTTGAATAGAACTTTTTAGGTCTTATTAAGATATAATATGATTGTCCAAGCTGGGAACAAAGAAATCATTTGAAGTACACTTTAGAAATCAGATGTGTTCTGAGGTGATAACCAGAGTGCATTGTTCAGAAAGACAAATAATAGCATACTTTGAAAGGATTATTTTGCCCTGGACAGAATAATGTAAGATTCTATATAACACTTTGTTCACATCGATGTATACATGCAAACTTATTTTGATTTATCTTCAACAGGTGAGTGCACTAGAGACAAAAATTAGGGAAAAAGATGAAGGCTGTCCTTTTGCCCAAATTAAAATTACTTTATGTCGCATGATATTGAGAACACCCTATTTTCAAGAATAATTTAAACACTTTTCAATATTGTTCACTTTTGAATTTTTGCAACAATAAGATCTAGCCATACCCAGTTATCTAAAATGGTACAAGGAGGTTTAAACATCCAAAAACAACCTTAATATTGTATCACAATCACTTTCACAATAAATGAATTTCTTATTTATTTATTTAATTTTAAAATGCAAGCCTTAATTGGTAAGAACCAGTTTGGTCTAGTGATTAAGGCACCAGGCTAGAAAGCAGAAGACTGTGAGTTCTAGTTCCACCTTAGCCATAAAAGCTGGGTGACTTTCGGCCATTTATTCTCTCTGTCATTCTCTTACATCTCCTCACAGGGTTCTTACCGTGTGGAAAATAGGAGGAGGAAGAAGTAGTAGTAGGTTTGTTCTCCCCATTGAATTATTTATAATATCTGAAGCCTCTGCAGCCGATAATAGAACTCTGGATCAATCTGGAGCTTTGTTATCAACTGCAAATGCCTTTCCTGAAGGGCCTCTGATGGTGAAAAGGAGGCAAAGGGAGATGTGCACGTCAATCTGGAGCCTGTTTCTCGGCTCCAGAGACCTTTCTGTGAAATGGAGCAATACATACAAATGGCGGCAAGCTGCCATAGAGGTGGGCTGGCAAGGCAAGGCAAGGCAAGGCAGCTGTCAGGGTATATAAGGCCTGCTGCAACTGCTTGAAGGTAAGGAGTAGGGCAGCTCCAACCCACCCCCTCCCAACCCTAGCTTAATTTTTACCTGTGCACCTCATTCCACTCTGTGCATCCTGTCATAACTAGTCTCAAGTAGGGCTTATTTGGGGGGGGGTAGGGCTTATATTGGGCACATGTGTAAATATCAAGCTAGGGTTTATTTTCAGGCTAAGTTTTATTTTTGGTGAAACACGGTAATAATAAATGCTGGATTAAAAAAAAAAACTAACAAAAAATCCTTCTCAGCCTTAACCAAATTATACAAAAATAAGGAATTTATTGCCCTCTAAATATTGTTGCTTTTAAAAAAAAACCTCTGTCAGTTATGGGACCTGACAGATTACATCCCAGAGTTCAGAAGGTGCTGGCAGATGTTAATATCAGAATGATTGCATCATATCTTTCAAAAATCCTGGAGGACCAGGGAAGTATCTGAGGATTGGAAAGGGGACAAAAACAGACCCAGGAATCTACAGGGGACACCCGTCAGGGATCTACAGGGGAAACCCGTCAGGGAGGGTGCTAGGTCCACCATGTGTTCACGGCGGTAACTTAATAGGTCCTAAGGTTGTGGAGAGGGGTGTCGTTCCAGTTTGTCAGGGTCGAGCTATTAATACGGTAAGTGGGAGAGGCAAATATGATGGAAGGGGGGGGGCACATCAGGTTTTGGGGGTTCGCTCTCGCTGTTTACGAGCGATTGCATGCTCCGCCCCCCCCAGGATTTTCCTGTGACCCGAGTGGCCAGAGTACTCGGGACTTGGGCCTTCGGCTGATGTTATGTAATGCCAGGTCCGCGGTTAATAAAGCCCCCCTGATTTCAGATCTTATTCAGGAAGGGACCGCGGACATTATGGGCGTTACGGAGACCTGGTTGGGCACCGAAGGGGGGGTTCCCCTAGTGGAGATGTGCCCACCAGGTTTCTGAGCATTCCATCAGCCAAGGGCCCAGGGTAGGGGTGGTGGGGTGGTGGTTATTATTAAGGAGAGTCTTGAGCCGAGGGAGACCACTGTGCCTCAGATAGCTGGGTGTGAATCCCTCTACGTGAAGTGGGGTTGTAGGACACAGGTGGGCTTGCTGATCACGTACCTGGCTCCTTGCTGCATGACAACAGCCCTGCCTGAGCTGTTGGAGCTGCTGGCCAGGTTGGCAGTTGAAACCCCTAGACTTTTGGTCATGGGGGATTTCAATTTGCCATCAACCGGCGTGGCATCCTCGGCGGCTCTGGAGTTCATGGCTTCCATGACGGCCATGGACCTGATTCAATTAATTGACTTTTATCTCTGGCCAGTGGTTGAATGATCTGGTTTTAAATGATGTAGTTGTTGAACCTTTGTCATGGTCAGATCATTTTCTCCTTCGTCTAGACTTTCGGACTGCTACCCACCACCGCAGGAAGACGGAACCAATGCGCTGGTTCCGTCCCAGGCGCCTGATGGACCCGGAGAGGTTCCTGACGGAGCTTGGGCCGTTTCCCAAGCACCTGGCCCACGACACGACTGAATAACTAGTTGCGGCCTGGGAACAGGCCGCGGCTGGAGGTTTGGACCGTGTCGTGCCTTTGCGGCCTCTGACCTGGCGTCGGTCTCAACCAGCTCCTTGGTTCTCCGAGGAGCTGAGGGAGATGAAACGCCGGAGAAGACGCCTAGAGAGTTTCTGGAGATCCAGCCATTCTGAGGCTGACCGGACACTAGTTAGGTCCTATAGCAGGACCTACCTAGTGGCATTGAGGGATGCGAAACGTTCCTACGTTTCCTCCCTCATTGCATCGGCAGATAACCGCCTGGCCGCCCTGTTTCGGGTGACCCGCTCTCTCCTTCAACAGGAGGGGTGGGAGGACCCCCTACAAGGGCGTGCCGAGGAGTTTAACGGTTATCTATATGATAAAATCGTTCAGCTTCGGGACGGATTGGATCAAAATTGGGTAGATCCAGGCGAGGGTTCCGAGACCCGTCTTGTTGAGGTGGTTTGGGATGATTTTGATCCTGTGACACCTGAGGACATGGACAGGTTGCTGGGTAGGCTGAATGCCACCACATGTTTACTGAATCCGTGCCCCTCCTGGTTAGTACTGGCTACTCAGGAGGTGATACGAGGCTGGCTCAGGGGGATTACAAATGCTTCTTTGCGTGAGGGGGTCTTTCCCGCTGCCTTGAAAGAGGCGGTGGTGAGACCTCTCCTCAAGAAGCCTTCCCTGGACCCAGCTGTTTTAGGGAATTACCGGCCAGTCTCCAATCTTCGCTTCATGGCGAAGGTTGTAGAGAGTGCGGTGGCATGTCAGCTACCCCAGTACCTGGATGAAGCTGTCTATCTAGACCCGTTCCAGTCCGGCTTCCGGCCCGGATACAGTACGGAGACAGCTTTGGTCGCGCTGGTGGATGATCTCTGGAGGGCCAGGGATAAGGGTTACTCCTCTGCCCTGGTCCTATTAGACCTCTCAGCAGCTTTTGATACCATCGACCATGGTATCCTGCTGCGCCGGATGGAGGGGTTAGGAGTGGGAGGCACCGTTTATCGGTGGTTCTCCTCCTACCTCTCTGACTGGACGCAAACGTTGTTGACAGGGGGGCAGAGATCGACTCCGAGGTGCCTCATGTGTGGGGTGCCGCAGGGATCGATTCTGTCACCCCTCCTGTTCAACATCTATATGAAGCCGCTGGGTGAGATCATCAGTGGCTTTGGGGTGAGATAGCAACTGTACGCTGATGATACGCAGCTGTACTTCTCCACCCCGGGCCACCCCAGTGAAGCTGTCGAAGTGCTGTCCCGGTTTTTGGAAGCCGTACGGGTCTGGATGGGGAGGAACAGGCTCAAACTTAATCCTTCCAAGACGGAGTGGCTGTGGATGCCGGCACCTCGGTACAGTCAGCTGCAGATGCGGCTGTCTGTCGGGGGTGAGTCATTGGCCCCGATGGAGAAGGTACGCAACTTGGGCGTGCTCCTGGATGGTTGGTTGTCCTTTGAAGATCATTTGGCGACCGTCTCCAGGAGAGCTTTTCATCAGGTTCGCCTGATCCGCCAGTTGTGTCCCTTCCTGGACCGGGATGCCTTATGCACGGTCACTCATGCTCTCGTTACTTCTCGCCTGGACTACTGCAATGCTCTCTACATGGGGCTCTCCTTGAAGAGCACCCAGAGACTTCAGCTAGTCCAGAATGCGGCTGCGCGGGTTATTGAGGGAGCGGTTCGGAGCTCCCACGTAACACCTATCCTGCGCAGACTGCACTGGCTGCCTGTCGTTTTCCGGTTGCACTTCAAGGTATTGGTTACCACCTTTAAAGCGCTCCATGGCTTAGGACCGGGCTACTTACGGGACCGTCTACTGCCGGCTTCTATCTCCCAGCATCCGGTGCATTCCCACAGAGAGGGACTCCTCAGGGTGCCGTCAGCCAAACAGTGTCGACTGGCAGCCCCCAGGGGGAGGACCTTCTCTGTGGGGGCTCCGACCTTGTGGAACGAACTTCCCCTCGGGCTTCGACAACTACCTGACCTTAGGACCTTTCGCCGCGAACTTAAAACCTATTTATTTCGTATGGCTGGACTAGCTTGATTTTACCTTTAAAATTTTAATTGGATGATGGGTTTTAAATTTTGGTAATTTTATGGGGTGTATTGTTATTTTAAATTTCTGGGCAAGTTTAAATCAGTTTTTTAAGGGTTGTTTTAATTATTGTGTATGTTTTGTATTTTATCTGCCTGTTCACCACCCTGAGTCCTTCGGAAGAAGGGCGGTATACAAATTAAAATATTATTATTATTATTATATTATTACAGACCAATCAGCCTAAGATTAATACCTTGGAAAATCCTGGAAAAGATAATAAAAAACCCAGATCTTTGAACATCTAGAAACAAATAAAGTTCTGACTAGTAGCCAGGATGGGTTTGTTAAAAAAAATGGAACATGCCAAGCCAATCGTATTCATTCTTTGATAAAATGACTAAATTAGTAGACCACCAAATGCTATGGACACAGTATTCTTAGATTTCAGTAAGCCATTTGACAAAGTAGACCACAACCTATTTCTTTGTGAGCTAGAAAAATGTGGAATAGACAACATCAACACCAGATGGATTTGTAGCTGGAGGTTTTTAAGAAGAGTCTGGACAGCCACTTGTTTGAAATGGTATAGGATTTCCTGCTTGAGCAGGTGGCTGGAGTTGAAGTCCTCCACGCTTAAAGTTGCCAAGGTTGGAGATCGTTGGACTAGAAGACCTCCAAGGTCCCTTCCAGCTTTATTCTATATATATTTTCCCTATTTCCAAGTTGGTTAGAACAATTAGCTGTTGTCATTCAACTGTATCTAGAGGCCACAACTTCCTCATAGTAGCCTTGCCTGAGTCACACCATTTTAATAATTGAATGGATGACATTTGAATGGAGTGCATTTTTTAAGAAAAAAAATGTCTCTATTACAAGAGACATGCTAAACAAAAATAGTGAATGGCATAGCAGCCTCTACGAAATAGGTTTCTAGCAAAACTATCTCTATGGAAGTTAATAAAAAGAGGCATACCATTAAGATCAAAGTGCTTGCAAATGCAGCATGTCCCTCTTTTAAAATGTAGGTCAAACACAGAAAGTAAGGTGTAACACACTTGTGCCCACAAACTGATTTCAACAGCAAAATATGTTGCACTTACAAAGGTAATAATGGAAACTCAAACACCATTTGTAGAACGCTTTGAACTTTAGGACAGGAATTTGAAGAGTGCCTTACAGTTTAGTGATCTAAAAAAGAATGCCAACATTATAGGAGTTCCAGATGAAATAAAATGATTGGGAAAGATTTTATATGCACTAAAACGCCAGGTTCCCGAAATCTTTAGTCTTAAGGCACATTACAGAGCAACATTGACAGACATAGATGTCATAATAATATGTGTCATCAATGTGCATTTTAACTGTCAGATTCCTATCCCCCCCCCCAACCCAGTTTTTGGAAACAAGACTAGAAAATGTTAATTTCAGTGAATCTGGGTATAAAGAAGCATGTCCTTTTGGTAATTTCCTTTCGGTAAATGCTGTAATGTATTTGACTTTTGGAGGGAACTTTTGGAGGGAAAATACACGTTATTGATTGGCTGGTGTCTCAGCCAGAACAGTATATAAGGAGAGCTTCTCCTGTGGTTTTTTTTGCTGTGTTCACACCATACAATAAAGAGCTGTTGTTACACACGACCTGTCTCCTGCCTCCTCAATCACCTGATCCAACAAATGCTTTTCTTCATGAGGCCTTTAATGGACTTCCTTATAGTTCTCCTGGAGTTTCTGCCATTTGGGCATTACTAGGAGGCATCACTGTAGAGCAAATGTTTCAAAATAATCACCCTGTTTGTTGCATTTGCAACACATTTGGCCTCAAATTCAATAAGGAGACCAGGTGGTATTGACACATTCTCTTTTGTGGACTCTTGTTATTTCTAGTTCTTTGCAATGTATGATAGGATTTCAGAATATAAAGTGAAGAAGTTTTGTTTAAAGGGAGGGAATGCTGATAAACAGCATTTGTTTTTTAAAAAAATAATGAGAGGGAGGGATTGGTGTGATGGAAGGGGGTCATTTGGGCAAGTCTTTGCTCACATATCTCTTGTCTGACAATGCTATTCACACTGACCGTAAAAAAATAGCTAATAAGACAATAAATACATGAAAAAATATACTGATTCCCTGTTCCAAATTCAGGACAGTTTCCTAAGTGGCTAAAAATCATGGTAGAAAAGTATCAGAATTCAGAATTAATAGGATGAGAATGAGATACTGTCTAGCTCAGGGTTGTCAAACTCGCAGCGTCACGGCAGCATCATGTGACACATTGTGATTCCCTCCCCCCTTTGCTAAACTGGGCGTGGGCGTGGCTAGCATGTGATGCATCCAGTCTGTGGGTCACGAGTTTGACAGCCCCGCTCTAGCCAAAAATAGCAGAATGTCTTCCTTTAAAGAGCTGCAGAGAAAAGCAGGAATGCTCTTTAATTCTAGGAACTAGGAACAGAGTGAAGCACTGATACACTGGGAATAAACCAGCCCCTTCTCTGATCTTCAGAACCAGACAGCAGTCATCTGCATTTCTGTGACCTCCCAATAGGTTAGATTCCGATTTCCATAATTCTAAGGCAACATGTTCAAAACCAATTGATCCGATACATCTACAAGTATCAGATTGAGAAGTATGTTCTGCAGCTGAAATATTCAAACTTCCAACACTGGAAGTTTTTAAGAAGATATTGGATAATCATTTGTCTGAAGTGGTGTAGGATTTCCTGCCTAGGCAGGGGGTTAGACTAGAAGATTAGACTAGAAGACCTCCAAGGTCCCTTCCAACTCTGTTATTCTGTATTCTAAAACAACAGAAGTCTTTGAATGTTCCCTCAGTGTTAGTGCAGACTACTGGATCTCATCCTAAGTAATAACATGTCCAAAAGAAGGCATCTTTTTGCTGATTTTAGGTTCATAGCTCCATTATGGTATCAGTAGGAAGAGACCATATCATAATGTTTGCTTAAAGATCTCCCTTACAGCAAACACCCATAAAAACTGTTGCACGGTTTCCATGGATGTAAAAAGGGCTTGCTTTGAGCTTCTTCGCAAAGAAATATTCACATTTGAAAAGGTCGTACACTTTGCCAATACCTTGTAAGGTCAGAGATCACATCAACAAAACTCACTTCCGTTTCCAACGGGGTTTTTTTTTTTTTTTTGGTAGTGGTGGTGGGAGGCTTAATGAAGTCTGAAGCAGATGTTGATATTGTGAAGCCACTTGACTGCCAGTTGAGAACCAGAAGGAAGGGGGAGGGAAAAAAAATGCCGTATTATTTTATATTATTGACACCACTGCCAAAGGAAAAGGGCAAGTGAAGTTGATATTTTCACATTAGAGCAACAGGCCCTTCATAAATTATTAAAACCCATACAATTTATTATCCTGTCCAAAGCTATAAAAGTTATTTAAAAAGTATGTAGCATCACAAGCCATTTTACTTAATTAGTGATTTTATTTTTGAAGCCAGGATGTATTGTGGTTTATAAATCATTGTGCTTAATCCTAACACTTCCTTAAGAGAGTGTGTTGGCTTTTGCTAATCAGCTGTTGCCTATGGGGCCAAGACATTACTATATCCATGACTCCTGCAGGAAATACTTTAATGCCAAGCTCCAACACTCTGCAGACCAAATGGTAACCTTTGCACATAGCAAGAAGTTATGTTTAAACAAAATGAGAAGGGAAGGAACTGAAACAGACTTCTATTTGAATGTGTTTTCTTATCCGTGTTCATACTTGTCTTGTGCTCTATCCACGAGCAGACAGAACAGGCAGTGACAAGTCATTTAAAAATATTTATTTCTTTAAAAAAAAAAAAGAGGGACATTTCAGGGTCATGGTCTTAATGGTGGATAAATTGATCCATCTTCCAATGCATTAACTTCCCAAACATACAAAAGCATGCATTCATCTCCTGATCTTACTAGTTAAACCATGTCTTCTAAATAAATAAAGTTCAAAGCAAAAGGAAAGTTGGAAGATATACATAGATATGTATTGGTTAAGGAGCTCCTATTGAGGATTTGGAAAAGAAGGCATTGTAAGATTGACAATTTGCACTCCTCATGAGGAGATTATAACTGGAAGTCAAAGGATTTCAATCATGCTCATAGCTGTCATTTCAGTCTATTACATGAGCACAACCAAACCTCATTTCTTAAACACTTGTGGGTACAGTCATTTTACAGCTAAAGAATTATCACATTTTTAATATGTAAGGATAATATTCCATTTGGTGAATTATATTTTTATGAGTTACAAAGGAATAAAGAAAGAAAGAAAAGATTTTAAGGATGAGAGCATTTTTAGAAAAAAAATAAAGAAAAATTGGAAAAGATCTAAATGGAGATGTCAGAAGAAATTATATAAAAACTCTTAACAGATTCAATGAGAAATATGAAATTTACATTATATTATAATCTTAGATATAATTTTTATAAAATGATATACCATTGGGGTATGTTGCCAGATCAATTGTCTAGAATTTATTAGGGCACTTCAAATTTAAAAATAATTTTTTTAATCATGTTTGGTTTATATGTAAAAAAGTTAGAAAATGCTGGGTTCAAATACATATAATAGAGGATTTTGAACATTAATAAACAACTGAAGCCAGAGAGTTTTGACAAACAGTTGGAAATCTTGGATTGATTGATTGATTGATTGATTGATTGATTGATTGATTGATTACATGGTATCTGCAATGAGACTGCTATTGTGCACAAAGATGGAAAGAGTCAACTTACTCACAATGGAGGAATGGCTGATAAAATTGATAGAACTTGCTGAGATGGCTAAATTAATTTATTTAGCCATCTCAGAAAGATAGTATATACATTTACTGCTAACTGGAAAACTCTTTCTGACTTTTTGTGTGAAATGGGATTTATGCTTTTGATGATTAAACAGAGTAGATTATAGAAAGAACAGAGTTAAGTTATAATCATAGGGAAGAAGTAAACCTATGCTTGTATTTATAACTGGAAGTCACTTTTTTGTACCTTTTTCCTTTCTTTTCTATTTGTCTTTTTAGGTTTTTTCTATCATGCACTTTTAGCTTTTTCTTTCATTGCTTTCTCTTTTCTTTTCCTTGTTTTATATTAGTTTGTATTCATCTTTTATTTTTAAAAGTCTTAAATAAATTACATGAAATAATAATAAGGAAAACATTAAGTAGAGCCAAATACACAAAGATAAAACTGAATGTTTTGACCACTGTCCACCTTTTAGAGGCAGTTATTTGGTTACTTTTTCATCAAAAGTAACTTACATTTAAAAAAAAAACTCCCAATGATTAACTGTATTCTATTTAATACATTTGGCATCAATTTAAAAAAAATATAAAACTGACAGTATTGCTTTTGTATTTTTATTGCAATCACGTAATTGTATTTTTAAAGAATTTTTGGATATATTTATTTAAAATCTGGATGGTAATTTTAAAAAATATATAGAAAACAAAGATAAAATGGCTAAACAAGTGAATAGTTTTGTGAAAACCTGCTATACCAACAAATGTATTGAGAAGTAAAATAAATTATCAAGATTTTAGCATAGACCTACAGGTGAAATAGGTGAAACAATATTTTTATTCTGTTGTGTACTTAAATGTGGCAGTAGAAAGAGTTGATAAGATGTCAGGATATGTTCTTCTTTAAAATAATTGAAAAACTAAGTCTAATAGACTCATTTGAATATACTTCATCATCTTTTTCATTTAAAATGTTATTACAGAGATGTTGGCCCTTGGTCACTCAGCTACCAAATTGTGAATTATCCCCTATTTTAAGCATGCAAAAAGGACAGGTGATCTAGGGGATTAACTAGTACACAATTACAAGACAGGAAAATTTTATCCTGAGATAATAATTCATTTTAAGTATGGACATTGAATATATGTCTGCTCCAATGATTGAAACAAATGATTTCATTTTTAAAACAAAAACCACAAAGCGATAGGCAACATGTAACATAGAAAAGCCTATTTATACGTTATACCAATGTTCACGTCTTTATACAAAGCAAATTCTAGAAAATAAAAGATCCCATTGTTGGAACATAATAAAAGTAAAGTGCAGAATTGCTCTATTAATGCAGCACTTCAAAAACAGCTCCTGCAAGTTTGAACAAATGAAGTGCTTAGTTACAGGGAAGGCAATTACTAAGATTGGTGAACCAGAATTTAATACTATGATGCAATCTAGAGATTCTTTCTAGAGTTTTAAACTAGGAACTAGTTTATAGGGATTTTTATTTTTAAAATGGGAAAGTAAAATATTTTTTTAAAAAAAATGCATAATATCCATTTTAAGAGATGAATCAAAAATAACTAGATTGATTAACATTAAATACTTAATTTATTAGAATATATTTTTTAATAAGATGGTTATGTTTAACTGAAAGACTATACCATTAATAGAATGGGATCATACCACAAAAAATTAGCAATTGAACATATCTTAAATAGTTTGCTTAGAGACAAGAACTTTTATGACAGCAATATAGCTGATGTTTTAATACAAGAGCTATAGATAAAAATAAACCTGTACATCGTAAAGATCACAAAAGGATAACTACAAAAATGGTGCTGATAGTTTACTTTAATTTTTGAAACTGACTTATCTAAGTGAAATGCTGTTAGACAAATAACATATTTGTCATTTATTTATAAGAACATATTTTGTTTTGATTGAAGAGGTAAGCAAATGTATGGATAAAAACAGTCTGCATACCACAAAGGAAAATCTGTGGTTGAAATGTTTTGATTGAAGGGAATTGGTGATACTTTATATGAAGATGTAATGTAGTCAGCTCAATGTCAACTTTTGCAACAGGTTGGATTTGCACTTAAATTTTGGATATAATTACCTGGATTGCCCATCATCCCATTTGTGTACAAATCATGAGGCAAATAACAATCCAGCTCACCACAATCACAGCTCACAATTTTACTTATGACAGGATTTGTCCACAATAGCTATGGATTAAAGAAAATGTAGGTTTCACAGGGCTGATCATTCCAGTGTTGCTCAAATGTTACAGCAATTAAAATGACCATGTACAACAAGTAAAAAAAAAATCATTGGGAATTAGAAACATGTAGAAAAACTGTTTTAGGACCTTTTAAACACATACTGCTAAAGCAATCTAGTCAAATTGAATGCCCGCTGTCATGAATGCAGCCAGAATCCTGATTAGCTGAAGTTGTTTGCTTACTCACAGATGGGATGAATTTAAAGCTCTGCTCCCTGCATTCGGATGCTTGAAACTATCTTTACACATTTAAGTAAATGATCAAAAAGTAATGGTTTGAATGAAGATTTTATCCAACAGCTAGGTCTATGGGCTTGTGAGAAAGACTTGAAGATGTACTTACTCATTCCCCTAATGTGTGAATTCAAAAATTCCTGTATTGGCTTTTCAAACAAAAACTTACACCATGTGTATTTATTTCCTGCATTTATTATTTTTATACATAGTTCAAGGTGGAGAACATACTTAATTGTCCTTACTCTTCCTATTTTTCTGACAACAACTTCTCTGTCAGGTGGGTTGGGCTGAGAGATAGGCTAGCCCAAATCTTTCAACCAGCTAGCTTTCATACTTTGGGAAAGACTAGAACTCAATCTTCACTTTTAGTAAAAATAAAAAAATACAAATACAAAATCAGTCCTGGATTTACATTTACGGATACAGATTAAAAAAACTGAATTTGGAATGTGTTTTAAATGATTGGCAATGGATTTAATAGCTTTCAGGAAGCCCAGTCCATTGTACCCTCCAGCCCTGACACCTAATGAGCAAAACAGTGCTCACATTCTTTTTGTCTGATGTTTGTTAAAATTATAAACATACCTTAAAAGGTTTAAGGTAGGAAAAATCAGAGTGATTGGTCAAATACTGAGTGAATCTGACAGAGCAGTAGCTCCGTGTTAACATAATGTCACCTGTGATTGTTGCCAGACATTTATATCCTGACAACCCGAATCAGACAACTGAACAAAATTTTGAAGACTACCTATTTATTTATTTATTTTAAAAAAAAGTCTCTGGGAAGTGCTTGCAGAAAGATTCCATGCAGCATGGTGAACTATGCAAAATTTTGTCCAGTCCTCCTGTTATTTATGCATGCATCACATAAACATATATATTTTTTAGGACAGAAATAAATTACCATTCATTTGGACTTTTCTAAAGAGTGATTGCAAAGAACAACCGGCTGTTCAGTAGGATTCCAGAGGTCTCTTAAGTATTATTAAGCCTCCAGAATTATTGCGAAGGCCCAGAACTACAAAGGTAAAGGAATGATTTCATCTGTATCTGATTTTAATCAAGCTTGGCTTACTGTTAAAAGGCTTGTTTAATGAAGACTGCATTTCCCTCCAGAGAGACCCGAACAGGCAGGCAACACGCTCTCAGCCAAGCAAGGCTTATTGCTGTAACAATAGCTAGAGGGTTGACCACAAAAATGTTTTCCTTTGAGTCTGCTTCTGATCATATATTGAACAGGAGGGGGGGGCGCTAAACAAGACAGGGAAGGAGGGGGAAAATTGAAGTATATAACCATTAGCATCAGGTGGGGGGGGGGAAAGCCACTTACCCAGTTAAATTATAATCTGGAGCTGTTTGATTGTTTTTTTTAATGTCCTCAATATAATGAATATCTACAGTTTGTTTCTAATTGTCATTTTTTTTCCCCACACAAAAACATTTTGGGCACACAGTCACTTACAAAGGATCTTATGCTCTGTGATTTCAATGAAAAAGAAAAAGGCCTTAAGAAAGGAAGTGCACCCTTCTGCCAAATCTGTAACAAGCCAGGGACCCTGAGATTTGTGAATTTGGCTTGCTTGCCTTCCACTTCAGAGGTTGCAAATTATGGCATTTGCCTTTTGAAACTGCCCATATGCTATTATTCCCATTTATGGGAAAGGGACACAGCCAAAGGAATGCAGGTACTTTGTCAAAATCTTTTCCCAGAGAAATGTCCGAGGAGATTACAGATGTGAGTGTAACTCACACACTTGCTTGGGGGGGGGGGGGGTGTTGATTCTGAACTCCTTCCAATTGCCAAAGGTACTTTGCCGATATTTAGAAGCGAAGTCCATTTTGACACATTTTGTTTAGTTAAGCAGAGAAGCCCATTTTTTAATAGAAACTCTGCTGCCAAAAATATAAACAAAGCAAACGCTGATGAATATAAATATTTGAAAGGCAGCACATTTTGCAATATCTAACAGCAACAGTCGCAAGAGAGCAGATGGAATCCTGGCTCATGGAGGAGAGGAAGCCACTAAAATATGCCCCCCCCCCAAAAAAAAGCAGCCATCAATAGCGAGTGAAATATTGTTAGATGAACTGAATGGATCATTTTGTCGGCAGCTGAAATGGACACTCTGCTCGTTTCCAGTTTGCGAGGATATTACTTAAAGCATAAACCTCTTTAATTAAAGAGGAATCATTAAGTTTACTCCAATTGCCTCCTCTGAGGCTGGTTTGCTAATAAGCAACTGGACAAGGGATGTGTGAAATGAATAGCTGAAGGAAAACTCCAATAGTCAAAGAAAGGTCTAGAGGGTAAGGTTGGTTGATTAGACACCGTTTGTCATGAATGGGTCCACAGCACATTGAATAGTAAATCCTAACTACCTTAGAAGATTAATTCTGAAGAAGGTACTCTTGGGTCAAAGTATACATAAGCGTGTGCCTAATCTCAGAGAAATCAGGCTATTTTCTCACAGCAATTAAGGAGAGGTCTAGGGTTTCACCCACAATGTATTTAAACACAGGATACAATTAAATCCCAGAGTATTAATATCTTAGCTATGCAAAATTGTCTGGGAAATAGATTTTGCTGTCCTCTCAAATGGAAAGCAAAGCAAATTAAAGAGGATAACTTTAGTGGACATAATTATTCCTCTGAAACAAATACTAGGTGTTCCTTTGAAGCTGTTCTCTGTCACCTTTATGTGTTACAGAGAAGTAGATCTCAATACAGAAATTGCCAAGAATTTAAGTTGGGTTTAGAGATAGGGAAAGCAGATTTTCTTTTAAATATATCAAACATTAACTCATCTATATCCATTCTTGCAACTACTAGAAAAATAATGTTACAATGAAAGCTACCCATGACTAACAAAACAATATCTCTTTCTAGCCTTGCACTCTATAAAAGCAGAAAAAAAGGGGGGAATAACCGTAACATCCTATTAACTATGAAGAGTTTAGAAATATTTCTTCCTGCTATGTTGTCTAAAGATTTTATAGTTCCATAAGCAAGGACTGGGCAGTAAGACTCAGACAAAATGAATACCAATTTGAAACAGTGCTTGGAAGGAAGAGAATCAAATTTTCAGTTCACAATTTTATGGTTCATGTATTGATCAGCTGCAGACTGATATTGTAACAATTCAAGGTTTTTTATTAAATAAGCTATTTCTTTGATCAGGTTTCTAAATAACCTTGTTGGTAGAGTTAGTTTTTTGTTTCTGATTGTTTTTTAATCAATCAATCTATCTATCTATCTATCTATCTATCCATCCATCCATCCACCCACCCACCCACCCACCCACCCACCTATGTTAGATTTATAATATTATTTACCACAAATGCATTTTTTTTTGCTGGAAAACCAGAATCAGTCATTCTTTCCTTCATTTATTCTTGATGGACATGTATTCACAAAGAAAGGTACTGTGAGAAGTTGTGAGGCCAGACTTTCTATGTTGTTTCTTGACAAGTGCTGGAATAACATACATACATACATACATACATACATACATACATACATACATACATACAATTCAGCAGCCCAATCATGTAAACATTTACTTGGAAATATAGAACATACTGCCTTATAAATGCATATAATTTGTAGCATAATTTTACATGGAGAAAGTCCACTGAATTTTCTGCAACCAAGAGTAACTTACAATTTTAGAAATATATCCTTGTGATCATTGTAGATTAGTTAAATAAGAACAAACTGATAAGAATTGATTAACTCTCAGCTTCAGTTTTGTCTGCAAAATCGTCATAATCCCTGAATGGAATAACTCTTTGGTGGTATATCAGCTTTTCAAGAAATGTACAACACTACAGTTTTGGCTTTAAAACAAGACCAGAGATTTCTTTCTAACACCACATCCTATTTAGGTTTTTTGCTAACCTTTTAAAATGCAGCATTTCCCCCTCATATAAAAACATGCATTTAGTTGCTTACTAAAGACTTTTTTTTGCTTTTTTTTTTAAATGAAAGTCTGACCTTTTAAATGATTGTTTTTTTCAGCACTTCCAAGAAAGACCCTTTCACCTATCGTCTCTACATTTTAGATGTGCTGTAGTGAATGAACCTCTAACCTTTTCTGCAAAATGTGACTTGCTGCAGAAGAACCAAATCCCTTAGTAATTTTAATTATGCTTATTAGTGCTTTCATGGGGGAAGGGAATGAGTTTTAGAATGGTATTTGTTTTTTAAAAAGTTTAACCAAAAACACTTTCCCGGTAGCTAAGGTTTAATACAGTCAATCAGATTTTACCTTCAATTTACTCTGAAACAAATCAAAACTAAAGTTGCAATCTGGGTTCTAAGACAGCTGAAAGATCAGAAGCATTTTGTTTTCACTATCTGTACACAAAGTCTTATTTGTGTAAGATTTGTCTCATCTTCTTGCAAGCAACAGACCAATTCTTTGTATCTGCTTGCTGAAACACCATTGTTCAAGTAAGTTACTTCAAATGTTTTTCCACTAGTAGTGAAAGCACAGCTCGTTTCTTTCATTTTTTTCTATGAGTGCATCATTGAATAAAACCCAAAGGAAGATAGACAAATTAACACAAATTCTCTCATTTCACAATGTTTGGAAATGTTCAGTTTATCATTATACTGTTTAGTCTTCACATATGGTGAGGGCCTTGCTCATTCATTCATTCATTATTCTAAGTTGAGAGGAAAAAATAAAACAAAGTTATAAATATGTGTATAGGATTCTATATTTGTCCTCATACAATGTTTCATAATTTATGTATAGGAAATATTAATTGGAGCAATTTAATCTTTATTGGAGTAATTTAATCTTTAAATTTATTTCAAGATTTAGTGATAGGACAGGTTTCATCTTTTATCAAACACATCAATAACTTCCTTCTGAATATAATGTGAACATAATATTTCTGTTCATGTATTGCATTATCAGATATATTATATTCATACACAAACTAGTAGTATGAGCATACATGATCTTCACAGACCTGAGGAATCATACATAACAACTGTGATTGTTGTATCATGTGCTTGGAAAATAGACCTGTGGTGGGTTTCAATTTTTTTTACTACCAGTTCTGTGGGTGTGGCTTAGTGGGCATAGCATTGTTGGTGGGTGTGGCATTGCTTGGTGGGCGTGGCAGGGGAAGGATACTGTAAAATCTCCATTCCCACTCCACTCCAGGAGAAGGTTACTGCAAAATCCTCACTTCCTCCCGATCAGCCGGGACTCGGGAGGCAGAGAATAGATGGGGATGGGACCAGTCAGAATTTTTACTACCGGTTCTCCGAACTACTCAAAATTTCCGCTACTGGTTCTCCAGAACTGGTCAGAACCTGCTGAAACTCACCTCTGAAATAGACCTACTTGTTTTGTTGTCCAGATGACTTGAGACCATCTTTCTCTTCTGCTCTTTCTGTCCAGTGATAATACAAATTTATCCAGCAACTAAAATTACTGGAGAAGAAGGGCATTTTTGGAGATATTAGCTACTACTTGGTAAAAAATTGGTAAAAAGCTGAGAACTGAATATTGGGAACCCAGCAGTAAAGCTAACTTCATATTATTTCAATTTACCACTGATATCTAGATGGAAACAGTAAAAGTTATTTATTGGTGGTAATTCCTATTTGTTCTTAAGCAAGGTTCTTTATTGGTTCAGGACTCAAGGAAAAGGCTAGTACTAGGCAAAACCTTGAGAACTTGCATTGAGAATCACTTGCGGTGTGGGTTGAAACAACCTGTGAAATGGTGATGTTAAGGTTAAAAAATCCTGAGGAATAAAAAAAGTGACATACTGATCAAAATAAAAATGTCTTATATTTTAAGCAATGCCTTCAGAGGTGTGTTTCAGCAGGTTCTGACCAGTTCTGGAGAACCAGCAGCAGAAATTTTGAGTAGTTCGGAGAATCAGTAGTAAAAATTCTGACTGGCCCCATCCCATTTATCTCTGCCTCGCAAGTCCCAGCTGATTGGGAGGAAATGGGGATTTTACAGTATCCTTCCTCTGCCACACCCACCAAGCCACGCCCATCAAGCCACACCATGCCCACCAAGCCACACCCACAGAACCGGTAATAAAAATTTTTGAAACCTACCACTGAATGCCTCCTATGAGATTCTACAATGCCTCCAACTTCTGAGTTCCTGATGCATTTTAGTTATCAGATACTAACTTTTATTCATGGCTCTGCAGTCCAGTGGATTCCGATGGTTCGTGATGGTGAATGGAGTGGGAGAAGAAGGAAATTCTTGGGCATGGAATATTTCCTGAAGCTGATTCAAGGAAGATATCTGATTGGCTCTGTACGTTATTTAACTGAGAGAAATAAGGCCAGATTGAATTCCTCCCAAGTCTTCAAAGTACCCCAGGGTGCTAATTTTGTATACTAGTGACAAGCATGGCAGGAAAGATGAGGACTTTGATTCAAACCAAAATGTCGCAATTTACATGCCTATAAAGCTAAGTATTTACTGCGGTAAATGTATATTTTTAGTGAGTGTTTTTGCATCATCTTTCTTACTAAGCCTTTTGAACTTGTGCTCATGTCCAGGAATGTTTTTTTAGCTTTCCATAGCAAAGGGTCCAACAAAACAGAAAGGCAGTTTCTGAAGGCTTGGTTAACTAGCATGTGCTTATTTCAGAGAGGCTGTGAGGGAGGACTTATGGAATAAAATTCATCTGTGTGCAAGGACTCCACTCCAGTCACAGATGTGAGTGGTTAACTGTACAAGCAAGGAGAGCAAATCCACACAACAATACTTCATTCACCAGAGAAATCTGCAGTGGATTACAGTTTCTCTATGGTTACGTCTGTTCTTAATTTACTGCTTTTATTCAGTTTTCAACCATAAATGAGCCCCTTATGAGACATTCGCTATGCAGAATTGACAACTCTTTTTATCTGCTTGAAAAATATTTTTGGATAATAATTTATGGTTAGGAAATATTTTAAGCAGCTTCAATAGTTACATTATATTCATTCAAAGCTTAATGATGCAGTGACTCCCCATTTTTATTTTTTAAGAAAAGAAATCCAGGACAATCTGGTAATTTCACATATTTATAACAAAACATAGCTGCTTGGCCGAATAGGAAAACAATTTTTTAAAAGATATATTTCATGGTACTGTGATATGTTTTTTCTCCCCCTCCTCCATCCAATATTTTGAAACGTTACTTCTCATTAGAAACCTTATTAGGGAATTTTAACAAATGTTTGTGTAAGTATGAAAAAAATCTATAAAAAGACGTATTTATATTGTATTCATTTATGTTCTCTTCATGTATGCACATATTGTCCACATAAGTATATGTGTGAGTATATGTTCATAGGTTTTTGTCAGAGTTGACTATTAATGCTTAAAGGCACAAGACAGGGGTACTATAATATTTACCTATCAAATTAAAAAGTGAACAGAATAATATTATTTCCTTAATTAAAGTTTATATTGTTATTGTCTTATCTGGTGACCTATTGTATGGAATTAATTATTATTTTATATTTCAGGGGGCTCATCTAGGAAACAGTATAAAATATATTAATTATCAAGTTGTATAAATCATTGTAATCTTAATAATTGGCTTTACTTTTGCCTTCTGTTGTGTAAACTTGGACTTTTAAAAAAATAAATCATGAAGTTGATCTTTGTATCATAATCCCAGGGTGAACCATAAAAACAAGGGATGACAAGACAGAATGTTGGACCATCTAGGTCAGTACTGTCTTCACTGAAAAGGCTAAGCAGTCCAAAAATTCAGATAACTGGTCTTAGTAATTACAGGGATTGACTTTTGGGCTTTTCTACAAACAGATGAGTGCTGTCTCTAGAGCTAAAAATTTTCTTAAACTTATAAATGGCTCATAGATGCAAAGAAGAATATGTTTCAATTTCTGTTTCTGATTCTACAATTTTAGGGAAGCTAGATGACAATGGTTTAGATTAACATAACTGGATAGTTTATTACATTTTAATTTGCATGTTGAATTAGTAGGGCTCATGGGAAGGCTTGGCACTTGGATGAAAGTTATGTTCTAGAAGGGAACTATGATATTGTTCAAGGCAACGACTTCCAGCAAAGAATCAAGTATAATGATAGATTTTGTTACATCTTGATTTCCTATCAATATACATCCTTGGAGAGACACCATCCATTGGCTACAAAAGAGAGAAGTCGCTTCAGTGATATGGAACACTTTTATTAATTGAGACAATAATAATGAGGCTGTAGAAAGTCTTCCAAGGTGGCAAATTCCCTTTTGTATTATTTTAGATTAATTTAAAGTGTTGGCATACAAACTTTACAACTTAATTCTTGGCAAAATATGAACATTTTCAGACTCATTGATACTCAGGGAATCTTATGCTATGTCAGAGGAAACTCCCAGAAGATAAACAAAGGGAAACACTTCAATGAGGTTCTTGCGGTGTTTTCCTCATTAGCAGATACTGTGTCTTGAGTGGGGTACAAGTGCTTTAGGACAAATTTTCCTGATATTAGCAAAAAACAACATTGTATTTACTGGCAAATGCACTTTATGATTTTTTTAAAAAAATATTTTTGTGGAGCCATAAGTAATCTGAATTTTTAAAAGTATAATAAAAAAAATTAAATAGTAGATTTCAAAAATAAATAAATAAAAGGACATGTATAACTACTGTATTCAATTTCACTCCTGTTCAGTGAACTAGCTACTGTAACTCTTCCGATTTAGAGGTTCCAGCTCTTCATTTCTTTTCAATGTATAGGTCTGATTTCAGATAAAAGTATTTTTATGCTATTAATTTTCATTTGTTTTCTTACCAAGTTGATACACTGTGGTTGCAAACTAAGTGTTTCTTCCATTTATTAGCAGTTTCTCAGTTAGAATATAATACGCATGATAGAATCCTAGCCAAAACCCTCATAGTAATTAATATATTTAAAATACACTGATGGAACCAAACACTCTTCTCTTTTATCAATGATTTTAAATGGGGTAAGTTGCCTGACCCTCATTTACCTGATGTTTTAATTCCTTTTTTGATGAGTGGCAATCAAACTGTATCATTAACCTGTTAGCAAAATTAGTTGTTACTAAGATCTCTAGAATGCAATTATTAAATGAGCCAGCCCAAAAAAGGAGACATTTCAATGCATCCCTACATGTCCTTATCAGTTGCCTTTCAGAATCACAGAAATCAAAGCTATAACTTTTATTCTCACTCAAGCCAAGGACCACTTAGTCCCAAGCACACGCAACTAACAATTCTAAAGCACAAGGACATTTTAGGGTCCCTTTCCCTAATTATTATTTTACCTTCAGGGGATGGGGAGGACTGTGAAGCCCAGGGAAGCAATTCAATCATGAACAACAACTGGAATGTCTATAGACATATTTCAACAACATTGTTATTGTGGCTAGAATTTTGAAAGTTTTCACAAGCTAGCAATATGAAATGTGTGACAAGGTGGGGTTTAGTTTTCAACAGCAGCTGAAAGTATTGCCATGTTTCATTTTCTCTTAAGCAAAAGGGGTAAGAAATATTATTAGAAGAAAATTTATTACTCAGCCTTCTATGTCTTGCTTGAGTTCCTAAGAACAAATGTTCTAGGCCACAACTGTTCACAAATCTAGAAATTTTACAATTTTATTAGAAAAGAAATTTGTGTTTCAGTACTTCATGATGACAATTGAAGTTACTGATTAATATAATGCTATCTTGGAGTCTCTTTGATTTCATTTTTTTTCTAACTCATCAGCTGCTTGTCTATTTAACCATAACCACAGACCTGTGGTCATAGTGACGGCAACAGTTTTCCAAAATGTCCATTTTTAGAAATGGACCATTCTGGTTATTTTATTTATTTATTTATTTATTTATTATATTTGTATACCGCCCTTCTCCCGAAGGACTCAGGGCGGTTCACAGCCAATAAAAACAACAGAAAACATATAATACATATAAAACAGCTAAAAACAGTATAGAAAACTTATTCAATTGATGGCCTAAAACTTTTAAATACAAATTTAAAACCCCGTTTAAAACCCCTGATTTAAAACCCCAATTTAAAACTATGTTCACGCTAGTCCTGCTCTTCGAAACAACAACGTCTTCAGCTCGCGGCGGAAGGTCCGGAGGTCGGGGAGTTGACGAAGCCCCAGAGAGAGCTCGTTCCAGAGGGTAGGAACATGATGCAGCAAAGAGAGATTGTCTATAATTCTCAACAAGGCCGGGGTCATCTTTTTTGAAGATCGGTATGACCGTTGCTAATGACCATATGTCAGGCAAGGAGCTCATTCTAAAAGATACTTCATAGATATGAATAGCTTTTGTTTTCCTGCCAATAAGAGTGCATGCAGCATGCACTTACGTAAGGTATTTGGTGTTTTCTGTAGTGGGGCTTGAAGTTGAATTGCGGTCATCTTGACCGCAGATCTTTTTTTTTATTTATTTGCATTTATATCCCGCCCTTCTCCGAAGACTCAAGGCGGCTTACACTATGTTAGCAATAGTCTTCATTCTATTTGTATATTTATATACAAAGTCAACTTATTGCCCCCAACAATCTGGGTCCTCATTTTACCTACCTTATAAAGGATGGAAGGCTGAGTCAACCTTGGTCCTGGTGGGACTAGAACCTGCAGTAATTGCAGGCAGCTGCTGTTAATAACAGACTGCATTAGCAGCCTGAGCCACAGAGGCCCTTATCTTTGTTAACATATATATTTTTTATAATGTCGGGGCCACGTTTTCTGCCAAAAAGAGTGCAATTTGATGATCCAAACTTTGAAGAAACTGTTCTAACGTGGTATGAAGAAGCAGAGAGTAATCTGAGTGAAGTGGAATCAGATTGCAATGAAAATATTGTAATAGACGACGTGGAACCCACTGCAACGATGATGACGCACCTGATGCAATTGATGACCAGGTACAATCTACGTCATGCAATAATTTATATGGCATGAACAAATTCAAATGGTCTTCTGCACTTTTGGAAGCCATAGATCCAGAACCAGTAGTCACAATATTGTAGTGCAATTAACTGGACTACAGCCAGCAGCTAGAGCGGTTATTATAACCTTATGTCCATAATAGTTATGTCCATAACTATTATAACCTTATGTCCATAATAGCGTAGCCGAAATAGTACGTCTATGGTTAAGGGTTAAATTAAAATTTGAAATTATATTTCTCTAGTCATGACAATCTTTTGGGGCCTAGCATCCACAGTGATCCTGTGGAGACTAGCTTAAATACTATCCTTCCTTTACCTACAAAGAGTATGATAACCACTAATCTGTTGTTAAAATATCCCTGTCATTTCAAAATAATTGTTATTTAGAGATTACTCTGTTCCATTCTTCTTTGTTCCATACATTTTCATTCTGACTACTACATATATTACTAATCTACACACCCGAAGACTGCATTAGTTTACTACATACTATTACACGTAGTAATATTGTAAAAGGAATATAAATCTATTAATTATCCTTCAATCAAGGCTTCTCAAATGTGATCTGTATCTACCTGGAAAGTAGATCACAAACAAATTTGAAGAACAATCCCAAATTTTATGGAAGCATAATCAAAAATGTATTTCTATTCTGCCTACACAAACTTAAAGCCAAGACAAGATTTTTCACAGTTTAAATAGCATGCATCAATTCAAAATTTCATGTAAAACAAGAAATAAGAGTAGGCAGAATTATACAAATTAAGCATGCCATTTCCCATTTTCCCATGATCCTTTGTTTGGTTATCCTTTCTATTATATATACACAACATATGATTTAAACAGCTTTATTATTAATTTCCAATGAAAAGACATTATTTTATGAAGTTACAAAATTATATTATTATTTTATAGACTGAAACTGAACCATTGAAAAGACTAAATGTATATTTTTTTTCTAACACTCAACCCGCTGTCCCCCAAATCATTAGTTTTATTATTGGAGAGCACACCATCAAAAAGTTTGTAAAATCCCTGGGTTTTTTTGTTTTTTGTTTTGTTTACATTTATATCCCGCCCTTCTCCAAAGACTCAGGGCGGCTTACAGTGTGTAAGGCAATAGTCTCATTCTATTTGTATATTTACAAAGTCAACTTATTGCCCCCCCAACAATCTGGGTCCTCATTTTACCTACCTTATAAAGGATGGAAGGCTGAGTCAACCTTGGGCCTGGTGGGATTCGAGCCTGCAGTAATTGCAGGCTGCTGTGTTTTAATAACAGGCTATCTTACAGCCTGAGCCACCACGGCCCTTTAAGTTTTAACCCTTTAAGGGTTAAGTCATTTTTACCAGAACTTTTACAAGTACATCACTAATCTAAACACTCTTCCTTTCAAGACAATCTGTCTAGTTGGCCTGGTGCATGGAACAGCTTTCTGTTAAAAAAACAACAGAAACCTCCTATTATACTTTTGACTTTTTACTTCTTATTATTCACTTTTCACTTGTCTAGCCATGACATATTTTAACGGCTTACAACAATAACAAATAAATGTATATATAAATATATAAAACATATAAAATATTACATGAACATTTTGAATCTCTATAAACCAGTTCAAGCTGGGGGGGAAAAAAACACCTCTGGCTAAAGAAGCTTTTCCCAAAAGGCAAAAACAGCTTTTAAGGGAATTCATTTTGGCTTGGGGAATGCAACAGAAGCTTTCTTTCTGTGTGACTAACTATCAGAAAATGAGGTCATTTTTATAGGACCTCTGCTACTGATCTTATCTCTGGGCAGGCTCATAGTAAAGTAGTCAATAGCTAGCGAGTAAATAAATTGGAGTTTCAGGGTCACTCAACTAGATTTCTTTACATCATTGGTGCCATACACTATTAACTCTAGACAGTGGTGGTATTCAGCTGGTTCAGACCGGTTCAGGCAAACCAGTAGTGGCGATTGCACCCCGGTGATAGGCTGTCCTATTTAGTCATGTTTTCGAGGCCAGGTGCATGCGCGGAAGGTGCACGCACAAAGCGAGCATGCATGTGGCAAACTGCTGGAATAAAAACAAAATACATGGAACCCACCTCTGCCTCTAGCTATTTGTATCAGATTGTCAAGATCATGCAGGGTATTCTAGGTCTTTGCAATTCATCAGTTTTTCTACTTAATTATAGAATCACCCATGATATGGATGAATTATATGAATCACCCATGATGAAACCGATATGGAATTAAAAGTGCAATAACTATAAGCACTGTAGGAAAGAGCAATGGATATGCTTGTTATCCCTTGTCACATGTCAGTGATGTGCTAAAGGAGGAATTTCATTCATGATGTTAATCATGCCTAATCCAAATGAAAGAAATAATAGATTAAGACATGATAGGTATCAGTTCGAATTAAAACAATTTGAGAGTTATTGAGCCCTATTCAGCTGAGAGAATGGCAGACCTACTCCAGGCATTTTATGAAACTGATTTTGAATTTTGTTAACGTTACCAAAGAACAGGAAATTTTAAAGCCTGCATGAAGGTAAATATATATATATATTAAATATTGTATTTCCTGTACTTTGTGTCATTATTAATAGTTTAATAGTAGCAACTACTGCTTTTGACAAAAATTAATTTGTTTTCATGATTATAGAAGCACCCGGACTTATTCTCACTATTCAAATTTTATTCTTCCATACCTGAGAAGAAAAAGATTCTTGAATGTATGCTGCATTCAAGACAACAAAGGGTAGAGTTCTTATCTCAAGAGCACTTAAAAAGACTTAAGAATAGTTGATAATTATTAACCTATTGTTAAGACGTGCACTATTAGTTCAAGGTTGCCTTTAAATTTCCATTCAAAAAAGCCTTTATCAAAATGCTTAATTCAAAAGGATTTATGACACTAAAGTGAAGGGAGGGAAAGTTTTTATCTGGAATCCCACATGATGACACTGCAAACTTCCCAAACTCGGCTATCTATCATTATATTTGTCATAATTGACTAGGAAAATGTTCAAAGTTTCTACTTAATCAGAGATTTATATGTTCATAGGATTATGATAATATCAGGTTAGATGAAAGACGTAAAGTAAATTGAATAGCAGCATATTCTGTATTACTGAGGTACAATTAATAGAAAAACTACAGGTAGCAATAGTGTTGAGTTTATCTTTACTACAGATTAAAATCTTCAGGGTAGAAAAAGACTGGTTAGTTATTACCGGGAGAATGTATGCCAAAAATTGATGAGTGCTATAACCTACGGTTGCAAATAAATGTTTCAATGTAATGAATACATAGCATGTAGAAAATCTTAAAATGTGCATATTCAAATGCCTCATTTATGTATTGCCTTGGTAAGAAATTATCCCTTCTATTCATTTTGTGTAGTTGGAGCAGAATTTATTCCACAACAGGAACAATATGCAACCACAACTTAGTAGGATCAAGTTATTTCCATTTCAAGAGATTACTTTCTTAAGAGAAAGTAGTGCATTCAGGGGAAGTAATCATATACTTCTGCCAAACTATATGGTAGACCATGTATAGCATATTATTGTAATGTGATACTACAACCATGGTAAGTACTCTCCTAGCAACTACAGCAAAAATATTGAATAAGGCTTGAATAAAGCCAAATAACTGATGTCAGATGTTATGAATGGAATTTGCTCTCAGTATGAACTTAGTAGGATTGTGCAGAAGTGAAGCATTTTTTCAAAAATACTTCACAAAGGAGTGTGGGTTCCTTCTTACTAAAGCACAGTGGCTTCATTGCTTTGCTTGTTCTGTTTCTTCCCACAGTGATTGTAGCTAAAAGAGGCCTTTGAGGATGTTACACATTCACAGCTACTGGAACTACTGGCTGTAGTTTCAAGATGATGCAAAATACTTTGTCAAGAAGTATCAAACTACTATTTTGATTTAGTGGAAATCATTATATTGCAACTTCTGTGTCACAGCTTGTCAAATAATATATATTTTTTCTAAATAATTTTATATATGTAGGTAGGAGTCTGGTGGGTTTTTTTCAACTGCTGTTTCCCTCCTTGCATTGCTGATTTCTCTAGTAATAAATGTTACTTCACATTCTTTCTATCTAATCATGCTTTGGGGCAAGGACCATTGTAATTTTAGTTACCTTCAATTCAGGTAAATTCTGAATTTGCAACAGGCTAATTGTTCAATTATTGTAAGCATTAATAATGTAGAGCCGAGGTGGCGCAGTGGTTAGAGTGCAGTACTGCAGGCTACTTCAGCTGACTGCTAGCAGCAGTTCGGCAGTTCAAATCTCATCAGCTCAAGGTTGACTCAGCCTTCCATCCTTCCGAGGTGGGTAAAATGAGGACACAGATTGTTGGGGCAATATGCTGATTCCGTAAACTGCTTAGAGAGGGCTGTGAAGCACTATGAAGTGTTATATTAGTCTAAGTGCTATTGCTATAATTACATTATAATATAAGAGCTGTGGTGATGCAATGGTTAGAATGCAGTATTGCAGGCTGATTCTGCTCACTGCCAGAGATTTGATCCTCACCAGCTCAGGGTTGACTCAGCCTTCCATCCTTCTGAGGTCTGTAAAATGAGGACCCAGTTTATTGGGGGAAATCTGCTGATTCTGCAAACTGCTTAGAGGGGGCTGTAAAGCACAGTAAAGCAGCATATAAATCTAAGTACTATTGCTATTAAGAAATATTGAACTGTTACTGTTGCTTTTCAAAATCTGGAACAATTAAATCAGTAGCATGTATCTTAAAGTATTAGGATTCAACAATACCTCTAGAACAGACCTGAGCATTTTATGCCTTTGGGACTTTTCCACTCTGGGACTGTGTATAGCATATTATTGCAATGTGATACTACAATCATGGTAAGTTCTTTCCTAGCAACTACAGCAAAAATATTGAATAAGGCTTGAATAAGGCTAAAGAACTGATGTCAGATGCTATGAATGGAATTTGCTCTCAGTATGAACTTAGTAGGATTGTGCAGAAGTGAAGCATTTTTTTCAAAACTACTTCACAAAGGAGTGTGGGCCCGCAGACTGTTCCAATCTGGCACACAGCAGCAGGTTGCTGGGGGAGATGGGGCATTGGTGGCAGGGATGGGGAAGCACAATTGGGGACAGGATGTTGGCAGCGGGGAGTGGGTGGCATCACTTAGGGGTGGAGCATTGGTGGGGCAGCAACAGCAGCAGCTCTCCACAACAGTCTCAATTTCTCATGTAGCTCCTTGGGAAAATTAATTGCCCACCCTGTCTTAGTGGTAAGATCTTAGTTGGCTTAATTCTCTACAAAGGGGACACTTTTTTTAATGCTATCATTGGAATCATGATCTATAAAATAGAAATTATATAGGTTGAGGTCCAGGTATCAAATTATCTATATCCAATTATATTAAAGATCTCTCCATATCCAGATATATGGAAAGCTAAAACAGTGGTAACTAGAAAGAAGTTGTTGTAATTCTTAGTGATACATATAATGCAAACTTGCTTGCAAAATCTGATTATTGTAATAGGAAAGGTACCTGAAAGAGCAAAATTAGTAAAGATGCTGGATGAAGAGGGTTGTTTGGTGTTCAAAATTTGCCTTAATAAATAAAACTGGCCATCATAATTTCTGCTGTACCCTCTTCTGCTGCAGAAATTTGAAGGCTTGCTGTTTCCTGGTGCCAAAGGAAAAAAAGAAAAAGTATCATTCGTTTAGTGAAAATTTTTTACATATTACATTTAAGATAATTATAATAATAAATTCAGATATTTATGCTTAAATTAGATTGTCAAGAGCCTCCATTTCTTCCATCAATTTTAGCCACTCAGTAGTGAGTCAGTTTTTAAAAAATGTATTTCCTGCTCTTAGTAGTAGAGAAAGAAATTGGCACTTGACTTCTTTTAAGGTTCTTTTCTTTTGCTTAATGTAGATTTGATGTTCTACAAATTTTAATGGAATTTTGTAAAAAGCCATCACATTCTGCCTGGTCAGGCTGGTAAAACCAAGTTTAAATGGTGATGGGCAGCTAAGGATTTTTTTTTTCCTTTCCTTTCCTTTTTGTGAATTCCTTTGTATGCAGCAGATGTAATTAATGGAAAGCAATTTGCTGGTATCTTTTCACACTTCCTTTGTGGAAATGTACAAAACTAATCTCCCCAAACAAAATGCAAAACAACGGTTGAAAGTCTGTCCTTTAACCTTTCAATGAATTTTAAAAATGCCTATTGGAGATGCACATTAATAATGGCTGTTAAGCTCAAGGGAATACTTTATATTCATCCGTGCTTCATCAGGCAGGTTCGTGGCCTCTGCTGTAATGCAGTGGCTCCCTCTATTCCAAAAACAGTATGGGGGAAGGACGATAAGTACTCCTTGGTAATTAAAAATGTTACTAGAATTGTTACTGAGAAAACCCCTAATGCTAAGAATGTTTCTGGAATAAAAAGTCAGCATACTAAAATTCAAGAAAAATGAGCCAAATTGTGCTCTGTGCTGACAATCCAGAACAGCTTATATGCGATGGCACAATGATTTTCAATGCATGGACTCTGTCATCCAATGCTGGTTTTCTCCCAAATATATAGAATAGAATAGAATAGAATAGAATAGAATAGAATAGAATAGAATAGAATAGAATAGAATAGAATAGAATAGAATTTTTATTGGCAAAGTGTGATTGGACACACAAGGAATTTCTCTTGGTGCATATGGTGTCAGTGTACATAAAAGAAAAGATACCTTCATCAAGGTACAACACTTACAACTCTTAATGATAGTCATAGGGTACAAGTTTAACACTTAATGATACAACGCTTGCTGATAGTCATAGGATACAATTTAGCAATCAGGAAACAATCAATTACAGTATAAATCGTAAGGATATAAGCAACAAAGTTACAGTCATAAGTGGAAGGAGATGGGTGATGGGAACGATGAGAAGATTATTAATAGCATTCAAGCAAAATTAAAGAATTAATATGGGAATGGATCACAATGATACAAAGGAAGGAAAGAATGCTGTAAAAAATGGGATTTTATCTGTTTTCAATAGTAGCTCCAAAATATTTCACACAAAGCGTGAGAATTAAAATAGCCTGTATGACAATGTGGCGATTAAAGCTATGAACAATTTCTAAGACATTGTGATAGTCTGATCATTTCATCTCAAAAAGTATATCATAGAGTGGAAAATTAAAGGTACGGAATATCTTTTCCTTGACCTTTGGAGGGGTTTCATTTTGGAATGAATAGCTGCTAGCACTATTGTTCATTTGTACTGTGTAATTGTTTAGGTTTTTCTTCCTTTTTTGTTGGAAAAAAAAACCAGTGTGATTGGAAAAGTAGGGGCTGACATCATTTTGTGACTGAGGCAAGTTGATTGTGCTATGAAAGCTTTGTCTGGAAGGATTCTTTACAGCAAGAACTGTGAAATCAGTTCAGACGTAGGCCTTACCATGGGGGAAGGGCAGGCCAGGGAGTACAATAAATGTCAAACTATTGGGAGTATAATAAGATAAAATATATAATAAGTAGAGAAACATGTGATTCTCAAAATGTCATAAGTTGATCATGCATCTACCAAAACGATTGATGTTAAGATCAGAACAAATGGATATAAATGTATGTAGGATATAATCAAATGAACTCAAAAAAACAATAAACAGCGAATAAAACTTTAATTCTGAAAAATAAAGCTTGGTTGGCAAAGAGCTAGGGAGCTTGCAAATGGTGCAAACCTTAAAAGCAAAATAAATAAATAAATAAATAAAATAAATCAGTTTTTAAAAAAAAAAAAAGTAGGCAGAAAATGTGCCAGAGAGATGTAACTCATGAAATTTCAAAAATTTCATATCTGTAGTTCCACAACTCAGGTTAAAAACATTTTCTGAGATTTCAGCAATTTCCCCACTATTTAAGTTAATAGTTCCTTGGGGATCATAGTCAGATGTTATGGCCCAGATTCTGAGAGAGACAGTGACAAAATGCTTAAAATTATGAAGTAGTTTCATGGAATGTGGATATCAGTTACCTCGATTTTAATTTTTTATATTTCATGTCCCACTAACTATTCCTTTGACTTTTCTACTCTAAATATAAGATGCATTTTGCTTTTCTGTACACTTGCATACATCAGTTGATGATAGTGTCATCTGTTGAAGCTTTTATCCCATAACAAATAAATAACTCACAAGATTCTTGGCTCCTTTTCTGAAATAATGTATGCTGGATTATTATTTTTTTTAGTACAGCAAGAAACTCCACAGAATATTAAAAATAATCATTTTCCTGGATAGCTAGAACTTCTGAACTTAATAATTCTTTTTTAGATTTTGTTCTTTGTGTTATTTTAAATCATAGCAAAAGAATAAAATAAAACAATAGTCAAAGAGTTTTAGCAAAAGACAAAGAGTCAGGTTTAAATTTTACTTCATCTACATTTCTGTGAGGTCTATTTTCTATATGGGATGAATTTATATTCAAAACAACATTTTTTTTAAATTCTAAAATACAAATTCTATAGCTGTTTCAACTGCTTCTTAGTATAAATGTTTAAGAAGAATAATTTAACCGTATTAATAGATATGTTTAAATAGTAGTTTATAATAGCTTTATGATAAAAATATCAAATATTAAGGCGTGTCACTTCAGTCTTTCACAATGTTAACATGTAAATGCATAATGCCAGAATAAGGCTGCTATTCTTTGCATAGCAATATACTTCTAACACATATCTTGCATGTTTGTACACTGAGAAAAGAGAATGGCAGTATAATAAATTTACGCCAAGGCATCTTCAACTACCTCTTTACATTCCTAATTACTCATCCCAACTGCTTAAACTTATTCTAATGTTCACACTGTAGTAAATGTGGGCAGTTTTGAAACTTTCTCCGTTATCTGACATTGGAATTCCTTGAGGGATACCTTCCTGATTAAGTATCACATCTATTAAGCTGACTTGTGCTGAATGGACAATTAGTATATTCTCTGACAATGAAGTGCAGGTTATGTATTTAATCACAAAAAGCAATTAAAGTATGTGCACACAATACAATATAAAAGACAGCTTACAAACAGCAACTGTAGTCAGAGACGAAATTATCAACATAGCAGAGGCAAAAGTGAAAATTTCCCTTCTTTAGAGCTTGAATTCTGATTGCCTGACACTCTCCTATTATTTGCATTTCTGTAAAATATGCAAATAATAGTTGTATAGAAAGGATAGGCAGCCACCTACCAAATGGATTTAGGATTTTTCAGCAATATACAGGTATATATATCCTCAATGTATGATAACAATTGGGCCCAAAATTTATGTTGCTATGTGAGAAAATTGTTAAGTGAGTTTTGCCCCATTTTATGACTTTTCTTGCCATGTTTATTAAGTAAATAACTGCAGTTGTTAAATTAGTAACACAGATTGTTAAGTGAATCTGGTTTCCCCATTCATTTTGCTTTTGAGTCAATTGTCAAGCATCCAAAAATAAATCGCGTGACTATGGAGATGCGGCAATGGTCATAAGTGTGAAAAATGGTCATAAGTCATTTGTTTCAGTGCAGTTGCAACTTCAAATGGTCATTAAGTGAACTGTTGTAAGTCAAGGCCTTTTTATAGCTGATCTAAGGCAAATCAAACTGAAGAGAGATCATAAAAACATGTGTAACTGAAGTTGAGATTATGTTAGAATTACTCAAATGCTACATACAGTATAAATGAACTCAATATTTGAGAAACTCTAGTGTAATTCAGTAATAGTACCTGGCTGTCTTTTAGTCAGCTATTTACCAGACCATGAATATTTTGGATAACTGAACTGCCAGTTTTCATGGAATATGAAATAAAATTGGAATAAAATGCATCATGAAATTCCTAAAAGAGTTTACTTTAGAACTGTAAACTACAACTGGTTTTTACTTCCTAGGTTTCAGTAAGAAGGATATAGCTCAGAAAATAGCAATGATATTGTAACGACACAATGAATACAGAAACACAATAATCATTATGCCTGCTACACCAATGAAAAGTTAAAAATACTTTGCAGTTTAATTGGTTTAATTATTAAAAGAACCAGTGAGAGTAACTATTATGTAGCGTAACATTTGAAAGAGATATTGTTTTGCTGTTTTGCAGATTGTTTGAATTATCTGTCCCATTCTTAATTGAGGAGATTACTCAGCAAAACCCAATGTTCATTCAACAAAATTTATGAAATATGTTGTGGATTACCAATATCATCAGTTAAACCTGTTTCAAATTTATTGCTTTCATTCAAGTTAAATTATAAAAGAATCCATTTGTACTACCACATGTATGTACATGAATTCAGCTTTCATCATTTCCAACAAGTTTAATCCAGTAATTTATGGTTTTGACGCAGTTTTGGGGGGAATCTGTTCAAGAAACACAGACAGCTTGATAGAAGAGTTAGACTGGATTAATGTGCTATGTGCCAAGTTTCAAAGCAGCCCATTAAAAACTGTTTGTAGAAAGAAAGAAAAAAATGGGTAGGATTTTTAACAATCTGTATTTTCTTACGTTTCTAATTATTTTAGTCACTTTAGCAAAATGAACAACGTTATGATAGAAAATGAACTTTATTATTAGGAAAATGTTAGAAAAGCAAAGAAACAGGACTGTCTTTCCTTTATGCTCAGCAGGAAATAAGGCTGTTCAAATTGCAATGTTCTGATATCTGAAGAGTCAAGTCTGATAGCTGTGTGCTAACTTATTTTATAAAATTATCTTCCTTTTAAAACTTTTCAATATATATCCATTAAGAAAACCCTTATATACCTCAGCAGACAAAGAAAAATGAAATATAAAACACTTACGTTTCTCCTCAGAGGTGGAGAATACCAATTTAAGTTCAAGGGAAATGAGGTCAAGATGACTGAAATTTTCAAAACAAAACAAAACAAAACAGGATGCCAGGATTTCTGTCATCTGATGCTTTCTGCATACACATGAAAATCCAAAAAATTGTCTCTTTTTCTATTCTGTTCCTAAATAGTTTTCTTTAAAAAAAAATCTAATCACACAACTTTAAAACACTACACTATCACTCTTTCATCCTACCTCTAGACACCAGGAGGAATGAAACATTCATTCATAGTTGGCAACATCTGTGGAATACATTAGAAAACATGCTTTAATAGATCAAAACATGATGGAAGTTATGAAAGACATGGTAACTCTGATCATCTTGGCTAAATTTCGTGCACTTCATCTCAGTTTATTGACTGTATTTATAATTTCTAAAAAGAGCCAGAGCCAAAGACACAATATAAGCTAATAAAACACTATTCTAGCAAAGGAAAATTACTAGTAAAGGTATTACTAGAATTAGTGAATCCTTGTAAAAGAAAAGGCAACAAGCAAATAAAGTCTCCTTCAAGTCCAGTCTGAGCCTGGATGACTGAGTCCTGCAGCACACTGCAATTTTCTTGGAAACATTTTGAAGTTATAACCTATTGCTTTCTTTCAAGTTGTGTTTTGGTTCCTTCATATACCTCTTTGTTTCTCCTGGCAGTCTCCTATATCCAAGTATAACAATACCCAGTGTAAAGGAAATAGGTAACAGCCTTGAAGGACAGAAGGAAACACTACTTCCAAAGTGATAGTCAAACAAATAGAGCTTGAGGAGCCCATTCCAAGAAACTAATTTGAGTATATGTCTCAGACAGGCCTTTCCCTAGTTCAAATGAAAATAAAGTCAGGAAGACAGAAACACATTTAGGCCTGCAAGTTGCTGTTATTATAGCTGTTATAATAAAAGTAGTCCTGACTTAGTTGGCATTGGTTTCTTAGTCTGGTGTTCTTTAAGGACTCACACCAGATTGAAGTTTAGCTTCCAATCCCATGGTGCCCATGAGAAATACACCAGTTGAAGAGATGGTCCTCTTCCATAGACACTTCTTAGCACTCACCACTGTACTAAGCAACTACAGATAGTCCTCAACTAACAACTGTTAAATCAGAAACCATTTGAAGTAGCAAAAGGGTTGGGGGGGGGGAGAAATTGAACTTATGAACTGTACCCAAAGTTATAGGGTGTTGCAATTTCCCCCAGACATGTGATCAAATTTTGGACCATTGGCAGCTCACCCACACTTACAACTGGTGGAGTGCTTCAACTCTCCCCCCCCCCACTTATCGAGGGAAGGATAATCAGTAGTGCAGCAAGAAAACAGTGAAAGGGAGCTGGAGCAGCAGAGCAAAGAGCAGCAGGAGTGGCCTCAGGATGCAGAGTGGTGAAGACAACTATGGGACCGGTATGGGAGGCATTGTGGAAGTCATTCCCAGAGCTGTATGGTTTTGGGGCTGCTTGCCATCTCACAAGGGAGGATGTAGTGCAGCCAAGTGACAGATCTAGGGGGGAGAGAGTTATATGGACTGAGACTATTGGGGGCAGTCTTTTACCTGAGGCTGGGAGGAACCAAACCTAAATAGCCTCGGATTGGAATGGGTAATCACTTAACGATTCACAATTCTCAGTTAACCACCACTACAAAGAGTGCTAGGATTGTAGTCATGTGATATCACACTTTACAATCATGCCAACTTGTGACAATCCTCGTTCCCAATTTTGATTATAATTCAAGGACTACCTGTATGTCATCACAGCATTGGTAGGAAAAGAATACAAATGTTTTAGATCTCTGTTCTTCTAATAAGGCAAGAATTTATATCTGAAATATACTTTATTGCAGAATAATTTTTAAATGATTTTCTAGTACGACATTAAACCAATCCTGGATTACAACACAAGGCAAACACTTTCATGTTTTACACAGTCATGAATCCTGATAATTTTTTCAAAGCAATATGAAGAGTTTGACAATTCATCTAATTAAAAAAAAAAGTACTAATCATTTCATCTTTAATTTTTAATATGCATAGAGAGGAAATTCCCAAAACATATGTTGGTAAAGGTTTTCAGGAATGAGGGGACAATAATGCAAAGTGCTATGGACAGACTCCTCCAATTAATGTGGTAAGAATACTTCAAGTTACATTTTTTAAACTCTTCAGTAGTAAATTAAAACTTTTCAAACAGTTCTGTGTTGTTCATTAAACACTCTTCCTCTATCCTCCTACAGGCAATGAGTAACCAAACCTTTGAAAAAGAATGTTTTTGTTTCCCAAGATGTTTGTTTCAAGCTGGAACTCCTCAACCTTTTTACCCGTAATTCTTATCAAAGTTATGTGACCTTGAAGACATATATTTCAGCCAAACAAGAGAGGAAATGTGAACAGTGTTGCTTCCAGAGATACTGAGTAGAATCATATTTGGCTAGTTATATCCAAGCATGTGATTCAAGACATACATAATTAGAAGTCTCCCAATTTTAATTACTGCAAGATTCCTAAATATCATTTGCACATAAAAACAAATGATCTGAAAGAAATACAATAGGACCTGTACAAGTAAGAAAATCACAACAGTATTCCAGTTCTTGTAACCAGGCACTGGAGTTGGTTTTTAAGTTTCCATTATGGTAAAATGTTGCTCTGAGTATCTTCGGCATACAGAGGAGATAATTTTCCTCCTCCATTTGCATACTATATTACATACTCTCTCTGTGTGTGTGTGTTTATATCTGCATTTATAACTTTCTGCCAAGATGATCTGTACCACTATTTAATTCTAAAACAACACAGTAATGAATTTTAAAGCAAAGCTCTCACACCATGGGTTTTGCCAAACATGGTAACGATGAAGTATTTATCAAAGTTCCAACTTTCAACCCTTTGTTTTTTCAACCCTCGTGTATTTTATTTTTTCCTGTGTTCGTATTATCCTAATCGGGTCAGATTTGAAAGATGAAGAGCTTTGTGCTTGCCTTTGTGACACATTATCTCAAGAACATCTTGTCCCTGAGCAAGAGAAAGATCTAACTTGTTGAAGAAATAAAGCACTGTAGCCTAGAATCTAGAACTGTGAGAGCCAGATATGTTGGAAGGATTTATGTGCTGAAACTATCAGTGATTAAATGTCTTCTCCACACATCCACACTCCCCATACTGCCAGGCCTGACCATGAAGAGAGGACACTCATGTTTTTTCAATTAAAAAATGTCATCCCAAAGCACATTAAAATGGATCGGTTTATTTCTGACATTTATGCATCCACGGGCCTCAGTGAATGTATAAAAAGAATGATTTTTCTTAGGGCCAACTGAAAAGTCACAAAATTTAAAAAAAAATACTTTCGTAAGGTTTTTGGTCAAGTCTGATATTATAGAAAAATATAAAATTTGCATAATATTAAAAATAGTATTTGGGGACATGATCAAAAAGTGTCAGAATGAGCTCAAAAGTATCAACTTTTTACACATTTTCTTTCTTTCTTTCAAAACTCACAAATTTGTAAGGCGAGGAAGGCTCTGTGATACCTGTGGCTCATATGGGAAAGTTGTACTGGCAGGGAAACTAAATATTGGTGTGTTTTGTCCTCAGGTCAGATGTGTCTAAAATAGCTGTAAGGAAGTAGAACATGAGCCCAGAAGTATTTAAACCAGCTCTGAGACATGCTGGGATGCCCACTCAGATTTCCGAGCTATCTTGACTCAATGCAAAGGTCATGCTACAGTAGTTGAGCTTCTTGGAAGTTGAATCTTGGGTCATGGTTAGGAACATTATTTGGGAAGTGCTGATTAGAAATGAACACTATGGCATTTCTTCTTAATGAACCTTTTCCTGTCTCCATCTTCAGTTGTTGTTTTTTTGTAACGAAAGGAAATAGCTAAGTCGTTAACTCAACACCAGAAACGTTCCTGTTACAGCCAAGTTTCCTGCCACTAAATAATTACAGGTAAAATAATTCATAGTGGACAATTAGCACTTTTTAACGTAATGTGAATTTGATTAAAATATAATATTGGAAGACTTCATCTCCCTTATATGTTAAAACGTACAGGCACTCAAAGCAATTGTGTGTCTCTCTGTTGTGTTTGGTAGCGAAGTAATAAAGTTTCACATATTAAAATTGTATGGGATACAAGGCAAAAAGTATATCAACTATGTCCATAAATACTTTTTAACATGTGAAATACATATGTCCCTAATCTTTAACTTTGCTAAAGTTAACTGTCTAATCTGTAAGAATTTCTACATACAATATAATGAGTCACATTTCTTCAAACCTTTTCCGTCCTGATGAAAAATACCGTGCTATATTCATGTACGTGAGAATACCATGGAATTCAACTACAATTAACTTGAATAAGTTTTGGTTCAGCTAGGTACAGCATGTAATTTATGACTGTACCTGGTGCTCAAATCCCAACTCTGTATAACTGTCATCAGTTCACTGTATCTTAGACTTGATTCCTATTTTCTTTAACAGGACTAGTAATCTTAATCTGACCATTATTTAAGGATGTTAATGATTATAAGGGACTTTGAAGTGTTGAACAAATATGAACGATAGTTTATCTACCTAAATCTTATTATTCAGTCTGTGTTTGTTAGAGATTTTTAAAATGTTGGTCTAAAGGTTTTTTGTTTGTTTGTTTCTTTCAAATCACCGAGTATTGTTTCTGCTGTGTTTAACGTGAGCTTCAATCAAATGTCTAACCAGAAAAGGAGAGCAAAATTAGCTAGATTGTTTTCTAGTGTCAATATAAGAAAGGATTAAGAACTAATTCAGCTCATGGTACAGCATTTATTCCTTTTGCATTATCAGTAACAACATTTTAGAAAGATCCCTACAAGACCAAATTACATTTCTTTAAGAAGAAAGGAAACTCAGTCTAACCAACAGCAAACAAGCCTTGCTATTCCCTGGTAGTTTCCAGGTTCTGGCTGTGCTGTTTAGGCTTCTGAGTATAAAGAAAACCTGCATTCTAAACCACACATATAAAAGTTTCCATGATTCATTCAGATGGTTCTATTTCTATGGTTCTGGATTTGCCCATGATGACAAAACTTAGTTTAACATACCAGCTGGAATAATACGTGCTCTCTTTTTCTTTTGGGGAAATGATTTCTGCAACTCTGGGAAGTCTCAGTGTAAACCAGCTTCAAATTCTGAATTGTTTTATAGGTTGTGAATATACCAGAAAGTGTTCTAAGGCTTCTCCTACAAATATTACAGCAAGCCAACTTTTGAATAACGTGACCCTAAACTTGGCATTATTGTCTATGCAGGAAGAAATGGGAAGAGGGAAATGGGAGTCCCATGTTTTGGTTGGTTTTCTTCCAGCTAATGCATCTAGCTCTAAACCCATACTTGTGTACAGCATCTGGAAAAAATAATTGTAACATCAAACCATACTTTCTATAGGAAAACCTCTGGAATACAGTTTGCTATATGGAAGCTTTGGGATCTGGAAACCAAATGTCTACTAATGCTAATGTATTTCATCATTTTGACTCCAGCAACTGCATCACTTTCCTGAATAAATGGGAATATTCACGGTGGGGAAGCAACATTTTTAAACAGATGGCATCGATGCATCAGCTGGAAAGAAAGAATGACAGAAAAGACAGACAGAAAGGAAGATATTTAATAGATTCTGCCATTTGCCAGTCTGCTGGGAATTTCAAATCACTTTTTGGCATCCTTCATCACTCTAGCCTGCTGAGAAAAAATGTATGCTTTGAAAATCTGAATGTGGCTTTGAAGCAAAACCTGTCTGCAAACCTTCGACAAATCTTTCAGGACACAAACGTGCAAGTGTGGTTCCTAACATTAGCAAGGAGAGGCTTAATGACAAGAAAAAAAAGCATTTATCATCCATACTCTATGCATGCCATTTACAAAATAAGGTCCAAATACAAGTGTATGGAAGTGAAATTGCAACCCAGCCAGCTGTTTTTATCAATCTGTCTCCTCATTCTGGAATCTCCATTTCAAATAGTTCAGTGCAGAGTCAGCTAGTGCCACCTGCCTTTGACTTCTCACTACCACTGAAGCCTAACTTGACCGAGTCATGTATGGTCTCATTCAATGGGCTTCATTTCAATAGTTAAATATGAAACCATATGTACTAATATAATTTGCAGCCATTTTTAACAGCTCTGAGTAAGAAAATATGGAACACTGAACACTGGTCATTGATCAGGATAAACACAAACCAACATATTTGCAAACATACATATTGTGTTAATCAGACCGATTATATTTCAATTAAAAACCTAATCTTACTCATTTCTAAAGCCCCTATGACAAGGGTGAAATGCTATCTGTTCGCTCCGTTTTGGGTGAACTGGTATTGATAAGAACTAAAAACTAACTGGTAGTTTAAAAAAAGCTACCGGTTTGGACAAACCAGTAGTTAACTACTGGTTGGGTTGAACTGGTAGTTTATAAAGCTACCAATTTGGTCGAACTGGTAGTTAAAAAAAGCTACCGGTTCCTACGAACTGGTATTGTCGTGTCCCACTCCTCCTCTGACGGCTGGGTCGGGGAAGTCCGTATCAAGCGTGGCTGCAAAGCCTCTGCAGCTTTGCCAAAGTTCTGTCAGAGTACTCAGGGCAGGCAGGAGACCAGGATGTGACTTCAGCAATCCAAATTAGACTTTGCCTGACCCAAAGAATGCCAGAAAGTATATCCTTTATATAGGCCATGGGGTGTGGCTCCATGACTCAGCACTTATCCAGGCCTGCCCCTCCCTTCCTTTTGCTGACATCGCCTCTCCATTCTCCGGCAGCGTGGATCTATCCATTGCATCGTTTCATCCCTAGCTGCCGGTAATCCCAGCTTATGGCTGGCTTCAGGCGCACATGCTATCGGAGGGAGGTTTGTTTGCTCGGTTTGTCCGGGCATGGTGCCAGGGCTGGGGGCTGGAGGCATGCCAGGACATTCTTCTGCACTATCAGTCTCTGGCTGAGATAGCAGGAGATGAAAGGGGCCCGGCTGCGGCGGGGGGGGGGGGGGCGAGCGAGGCACAACAGGTATTTCCAATGATCAGCTGTGCCGCAGGGCTGTGGAGCTGATCCTGCTTTCTAGTGAAGCTAAATCACGCGGCACAGCTGATCCCTCCCCCTCGCTGTTCTACTTACCTTCCCAAGCCTCCTTTTGGTGCGTACTGTGCATGCGCGTGCATACTGCATGCATTTGGTGCGCATTGCCTATGCTCATGCTTGGCATGCAGTGCGCAATGCATGAGCATGCACACTCATGGTGTATTCATGATGTATTCATGTTGTACTCATGGTAGCAGACCGGTTCGGATTTCACCACTGCCCTGAAGGAACCAGTAAGATACCTGAACTGGATAGGAAGATGTCTCAAAGGAGCTTTGAGTTTTTTGGTTTGAAAAAGCACCTTTGGGACAACCATGACCTGGATGACTGAGAATCTCCATAGACATGGATAGGAAGATGTGAGTTTTCTGCATGAGAAACTGTTTATACTCTGTAGAAAAGTCATTTCATTGTAGCTTTGCTCTTCAGAGATTAGAGGGAACTGATTTAACAAACAACTCTTTGAATATAGAAAAATATTTATGAGTCTTTTTGTGGGTTGAGAACAATTATGTAGACTGCAGGGGTGTTAAACTGGCGGCATGAAGGCCAGATGCATCACACGCAGGCTATGCCCACTCCAGCTCTGCAAAGGCAAAAAACTGATACATCACATGACGTGATTGAGTTTGACCCCCGTGATATAGAGGCTTGCTGTTGCTTCATTCTAATAAAGCAGAGGTGGGGAACTGGGGCCCTTTTATGACTTGTGGACTTCAACTCCCAGAATACCTGAGCCAGCATGGGAATTGAAGTCCACAAATCATAAAAGGGCCATAGTTCGCTCTCCCTGTCACAAAGGAAAACTGAGGAAAAAAGCAACCCAATTTTAATTTGCTATGATTCCCATTACTGACCTCTTCTCTATCCAATCAATATGAATTCTCAATAGATGTCACTGATTTCAGAAAATTCCAGACGTTTACAAAAAAGATGACTTCTGGAAACTAAATAACAAACAAGTTAGTCTGCACTGATAGCTAGTATGATACACTGAGACTTCTGTACATTAAATAATTCTTTATGACTAATCAGGGAACAGGATCCCTTCTCAAGTTCATTAAAAGGTTCCTTTTAGGAAAAGAAGCATTAAACGTTACTTCTTGCATTATACAAAATTAACATTACCCAAGGTTGAAAACCACCATGATGTCTTGCCTTACTTCTCTAATTTATCTTAATTTAATATACGTAGTTAAAAAATACCACCTAGAAATGTTGAAATTGTGTTTAAAAAAAACAAAAACTAGTTCACTTTGTAGCACCACAATTTTAGACTACCATAAAATTTTAGAGCAAAAAGAATAAAGAAACAACAATCCAAAATACTCACGTATATTCTTTGTATTCGCCTGGACTAAGAAAAATAGAAGTCTTATTTTATAGGAGAAAGATTTGACACCACTTATCATTTCTGAAGTGCACGGTAACATTGGTTAAGAAAACAAAGTACTCTATGCTACAATGCTAATATTATTTGCAGTTTAACACTGGAAACTGCTTCATAACAATGTACTATTCATGCAGATCCCTTCCAGTTTGTTGTAAGTTTGCAATAAATAAAAACACTTGCAATATTTCTACTCCACTGCCATCTGCAAGCATCGAGATTTTAATAGCTGGGACAATTTTGAACCCAAACATCATTTCCTTTCCAGCTGTATGTATTCATCATCAATGTGCCTCAGAAGTAGCTGAGTGTCAGAGGAAAATGTTAACATTCCACCAGTGTATTGGGGAAGATATTGACAGGAGTGTTCCCGAAATAGATTATATCAAAAACATCAAATATATTACTTTTACCTCAGTGGTAAGCTTTTGTAAATTGAACTCAAATATGTAATCGTTGAACTCTTGGCTCTGATGATAAAAGGAACAAAGAACGATGGCACAGATTTATAGATGAAGCTGTTCTAACCATCCCTTCTCTAAGCTATAGAGTATCTTAAGAAATATTGGAAGGAACTTCTTGTTTGATGCAGGCTGCCGACTTTGAACTCTGCGATGGAAAAGAGAGATTCCACCAGGAATGCAGAGAGCAGTTCGTGGCATCCCAGATGAAAATTCTAATCACAACAAGAAGGTAAGGCATCTTGATATGGAAGCCTAGTTTGGGAAGAGAGACGGGCAAATAGATAGAGCTGACAAAACCTATGACAACCAGTGCAGGTTGTTTGATATTAAATGCCACAAACAAATGGTAAAGGCAGTAACCCCACTTACCCAATCATTAAAAAAAAAAACACCCCAAAACCAAACTCTCAAAAATAGCCAGTTGCCTTAGTAGCCACACAGGATTCCTATTTTCAAAGATTTCCTTAATACAACTGCATTAGCCAGTTTTTAGAATAGAATAGAATAGAATAGAATAGAATAGAATAGAATAGAATAGAATAGAATAGAATAGAATAGAATTTTATTGGCCAAGTGTGATTGGACACACAAGGAATTTGTCTTGGTGCATGTGCTCTCAGTGTACATAAAAGAAAAGATACGTTCATCAAAGTACAACATTTACAACACAATTGATGGTCAGTATATCAATATAAATCGTAAGGATTGCCAGCAACAAGTTACAGTCATACAGTCATAAGTGGAAAGAGATTGTTGATGGGAACTATGAGAAGAATTAATAGTAGTGCAGATTCAGTAAATAGTATGGCAGTGTTGATGGAATTATTTGTTTAGCAGAGTGATGGCCTTCAGGAAAAAACTGTTCTTATGTCTAGTTGTTCTGATGTGCAGTGCTCTATAGCATCGTTTTGAGGGTAGGAGTTGAAACAGTTTATATCCAGGATGCGAGGAGTCTGTAAATATTTTCATGGCCCTCTTCTTGATTCGTGCAGTATACAGGTCCTCAATGGAAGGCAGGTTGGTAGCAATTATTTTTTCTGCAGTTCTAATTATCCTCTGAAGTCTGTGTCTGTCTTGTTGGGTTGTAGAACCAAACCACACAGTTATAGAGGTGCAAATGACAGACTCAATAATTCCTCTGTAGAATTATTGAATTATTATTGAATTAATATTATTGAATTATTATTAATTCTATTATTATTATTATTATTATTATTATTATTATTATTATTATTATTATTATTATTATTATTATTATTATTATTATTATTATTAAATATTGAATTAGAAGCCATGCTCTATCTGGAAACCCATCCACTCCCCTATCCTGCCTTTCCATCAAGAAACCAAAGCAGCATACTTATTGCTCCTTTTTTCCAGGGTTTTTTTTTTTTTTTTTGGTCATAACAATCTTGCAAGGTTGGCTAGGTTGGGAAAAAAAGTAAGTGGCCCCAAAGCAGGCAATGAATTTCCATGCTGAAAGAAAAACCCAAACTGAGTTTTTCCACAGCTACACCTTTGTTTTTCTCCTCAGTGCAAATAATGGATTCAGAGTATATATTTTGCTCAAAAGTGCAGCTGGGAAAAAAAATCTCTTTCTCCATGCTTGCTGCAATTCCTCGCTCTTCCAGCAATATTTGCTGCTCTTTGCACTCTAAATATTTGGCATGTCACGAGGCAAAGATACATTTCATATTACACCTCACTAGGCCCAAATCAGATTGTTTAGAAATACTAAGTAGGTGTCATCTGATGAGACCCAGGAAGCCTGACCTTCACTCTGGAGGAGTGTTTCCCCAGGAAAGTCACATGACCTGGCTTTATTTTCCTTTAAAGCTGCTCTGAAGATCTGGCTCTGTGTCCAGACTCTGACCCATTGTAGAATTTGAGCTCTCTCTGTGAGAAATGGATAGAATAGAATATAATTTTTTATTGGCCAAGTGTGATTGGACACAAAAGGAATTAGTCTTGGTGCATATGCTCTCAGTGTACATAAAAGAAAAGATACCTTCATCAAGGTACAACACTTACAACACTTAATGATAGTCATAGGGTACAAATAAGCAATCAGGAAACAATCAATATCAGTATAAATTGTAAGGATACAAGAAACAAAGTTACCATCATAAGTGGAAGGAGATGGGTGATGGGAATGATGAGAAGATTAATAGTAGTGCAGATTTAGTAACTAGTTTGACAGTGTTGAGGGAATTATTTGTTTAGCAGAGTGATGGCATTCAGGAAAAAGCTGTTCTTGTGTCTAGTTGTTCTGGTGTGTAGTGCTCTATAGCGTCGTTTTGAGGGTAGGAGTTGAAACAGTTTATGTCCAGGATGTGAGGGATCTGTAGATCTTTTCACGGCCATCTTTTTGATTTGTGCAGTATACAGGTCCTCAATGGAAGGCAGGTAGGATGGGCTTGTAGTGGATGTTTATTGCACTGGAACAGCCTCTAGGGTTTAATTGCTTTATTCCATTGTTTTTAATTCTGTTTGCTACCCAGGTTAATCCAGTCACCTTAGAAAGGTGTTAGAAATGTGAATTATAAATAAATTCCACAACTGATTATTAAGAACAATCCACAACCTGAGCAGAAGGAATCAAGGCATACATAGCACTTTTGCTGAGCCATGAAAGGGCACAGCTGGTGAACAAGATGAATTTGTGCAAAATTCTTCTTGGCTGCCACTTGCTCGTCCATAAACAGTCAGGAGTCCAGTAGGACCACCACAGTGAAAACAGTTTCCATTTGAGGAAAGGCCACACTACCAGGAGCAAAAGAAAGTAAATTTCCAGAATTCAGGGGCTGATAGGTGAAACCAGATATGCAAAGGTTATGTCCAAGTCTGTTCCTCCCATCCAGACCCTATTCAATTTCTAGGCACCAACACAACATTTTCCATATTTTATATAAAATAGGATAAAAGATACATGCAAATACATATAACAAATTTTGTAGTTACATGGGACAATAGTTCTAGTAGGATTATAAACAAAATAATATCAATTGAATACTAAATCATTAAAAGAGTAGCATAAACTTTTTAAAAGGGTCATATGGAAATTGCTCCATATCAGCGGTCACCAACCAGTGGTCTGTGGACCACTGGTGATCTGCGAGAAAATTTTGGTGGTCCGCAGAAAAATTATTTGCATTTTTTATATTGCATTAAATCAGGGGTCCTCAAACTATGGGCAGATATGTGCAATGAACATTTGTGTTACTGCAGAGAATCTCCTCCTTTGGGGTCTTTTTGTGTGGGTCAGAGGGGGACAGAAATTCCGACTTGGGGTCTGCTTCACCCTCCTGGTTCAGGGCTTTGGGTAAAGGCTGGAGGGAAATGCCACTGGTGGCGAAGAGCCAGAGGATCTTGTTCCAGTGGGACTGCATCATGGCCTGGAACTGGCTGACCATCTCAGCCCACTGAGCCTCCAGCCACCTGTACCTGGCCTTGCACTCCCGCAGATCTTCCCTCTGCTTGGAAAGCCTATGCTCATAGTCCTTAGTGAGGTGCTTTTACTGAGCCACCTTCTCAGTCAGATCCAATTTGAACTGAGCTGTTTTGCCAACTTTTTCTCATGGTGGCTGCTTAGCTCCAACAACTGCTTCCTGTTGGGGCCCTAAGGAGCCCAGGCGGGGAGGTGAGGAAAGGCTGAGAGGGGAGGGCTGAGAGAAGCACCCCTCGACATGAGTGACATCAAGTTGGCCACACCCACCCATGACCACCTAGCCACGCCCACCCAGCCGGTCATTAGGTTGATCATATTGGTGGTCTGCAGGATTTAAATGTATGAATTTAGTGGTCCCTGAGGTCTGAAAGGTTGGTGACCCCTGCTCCATATGACCCTTCCACCGGAAAAAACAACATCAAAATTATCAAACACATACTGGCAGATGATGCCCAGGTAGCGTTCTAATAGCATCAAGTAAAATGTATGCAAGTAAAATTTTTGCAAATAGCTCACTATAGTTTCCCCTCTTGGAACACTCTTGTCTGGTTCAATAAATCCTATTGAACAATATATAAGCATGTATAGGATAACTCCATAATCTTCTGGTATAAATAATGACGATGCAAAAAAGATGACATGTTCATCAGGATAATTGAAAACTATGCCATTATGTAATTTGCATCAGTCACATCATATTGTAAAATGATACGAGAACCTAATTTGTGTCATTTGTGTGAGGATATCACAATGAACACAGCCCCCTGTGTCTCCCATTATATATGATTCTGTAAAAGGATGAACTAGCACCATGTTTGTCATTTCTCAGGATAAGTAATGGTGTGTATTTGAAAAAAAGACTTCCTGTAATACTGAACGCACCATTGCATTTATGACTCAGTTAAAATGATACTTAAATGGAATATGTCCTACATTTATCACCCTCTTATCTGCTTCTACTTTCAACAATTGATACCTCATCTATCTGAAACTAAACTATGTTATCATTTCTGCCTGGAGGAGTGAAGAAATTGACAGGCATTTCTCTAATGCTGCCTGTGGCTCTGTGCATAAGCACAAAAATCTTCCTGCCTTGCTACCTCAGGACAAGTTTCACCTTTGTGACACCTAATTGACTCAGTGTTCTCAACAGAGGGAATGAAACCAGTTAGCAAACTATGTTAGGAAGCCTTTGCCTTAGAATTTCCTGCTTGAATTGCATCACTAAAACTTCTTTGTTAAACATTTGCCTCTCTATATGAATATGTCTTTTCAGATGGGCCCTAGGCAAGTCTGGAGAACAAATAATGACCCCAAAACCCAGCCAATTTGCAACTTAGAAGTTCCAGAAGAAATTTGAATTTCTTCTTTAATAGCTTGTGATATGTATGTATGTATGTATGTATGTATGTATGTATGTATGTATGCATGTATGTATGTATGGTGTGTGTGTGTGTGTGTGTACTCCAGGGGTACCCCAGGGTAAAATCCAGCAGGTTCTGACAGGTTCTAGAGAACCGGTAGCAGAAATTTTGAGTAGTTTGGAGAACCGGCAAATACCACCTCTGGCTGGCCCCAGACTGGGGTGGGAATGGAAATTTTGCAGTATGCTTTCCCCAGGAGTGGGGAAGGAATGAAGATTTTGCAGTATCCTTCCCCTAGAGTGGGGTGGGAATGGAGATTTTGCAGTATCCTTCCCCTGCCATGCCCACCAAGCCATGCCCATCAAGCCACACCATGCCCATCAAGCCATGCCCACAGAACTGGTAGGAAAATAATTTGGATTTCACCACTGGTGTACCCATAACCTTACATCTAGAAGGATAAGTGGCACAATATGACTAATTTTGGTCTTCATCACCAGCATTTGAGGATCAGCAATTTGCAGGCCAGAAAAAGCTGTTCCAACAACGATCTTCAAAGGGAAGGGACAAGGGAGAAAGAGATGTCATGGGGGTCATGATTTCATCCCAAAAATGACATGGATTGTGCAATTTGCACCAGTAGTCTGATAATGTCAAGACATTTTTAATTTTGTACTGTGGGTCATAATAAATTGGGCAGCTGTATACATTTGAGAGAGAGAGAGAGAGAGAGAGAGAGAGAGAGAGAGAGAGAGATTATGTTGGCACATAATATGCAACATATGGTGTCCTCTAGATGCCAATGCAGAATGTCAAAACCTTCTTAATATATATATTGTAAGCCACCTAGAGCAGGTGTCTCCAACCTTGGTCCCTTTAAGACTTGTGGACTTCAACTC